>NC_069117.1:30735084-31035084 GCF_025612915.1 Magallana angulata | reverse complement strand
TGTCTTACTTTTCATAGGGAGCAATGTTCAGGTGCCCTCTGAGGTGATACTACTGAATGCCATGGTGTTACCAGACAAGTCTTTAGCTGGAAGCTGCAAGAACCAGATCATCCTATAGAAGTACCCATGACAATCTCCCAGCATGCACTGCCAAGGTCCCTCCCAGCATGCAACACCAATCTCATGTTTTCATTTTGAACAATTTCATTTTCAATGAATTGTGTTTCTGATATATTTTGAGCCTTAAAATTTCATATGTTTTCCTTATTATTCATTGATATATATATTTGAAAAAGAATTGTTTATTTATATTACACAATCCAAGATAACATATGTACTTTATAATTCTAATATGCTTTATGACATGCTTATACATATACATTATTTAACATTGAGAATGTTGAAAAGGTTACCCCATATACATGTATATATGCACCACTGTTGAAAACATTCTCATTTATCTCATGTACACATGAAGCATAATTCCTTGATCTAATAAAAAAAAAAAAAGACAAAATAAATATTTTTGTTTTTGTTGGGAGATTTACATGGAAAGACAAATATTTTGGTGTAGAATTGGGGAAAATCTTACATTTTTTGACAGATGGCCCTTGTGAGCTTTAATTCTTAGTAACTTCATTAAATTCAAGATGGTCTGCTTTGAAAACAAGATGTATTTATACAAACACAAATGCCAGAAGTAATTTTATTGCACACTGTCAATCTGAAATTCACATGTATCTAGGGCAAATGCAGAATCTGGTACAATTATGCAGACGTTGAAAGCATGCCAAACTTTAAGAGTTAATCGACTTCCGCTTTAATACCGGTAGTTAGAACCAAAGTTTTGGCAGTTGGACAGAAAGAGAGACAAAACGAACACATGCTACACCCCCCCCCCCCCCCCCCCACACACACACACACCTCGGATCTTCATCTTTCAAAATAACATTATGTTTGTAGATCAATAGGATTAATTAGTTAAATGCTGCAATGTTTTGGCTAGGATTCTGTCGTTTTTGTTTCGCTTTGGGAAATGCGTGTACATTCAACAACCATTTAAAATTTTAAAAATGTATAGGACGCGTTTGAGGGAAAAAATCGATTTTATATAGGCAATCGTACAAAAGCAGATTAGAATCGAGAGAAAAAAACCCCTAAAATTTGATAATGTGATATAAGTAATTTATTTTGTGTAAATGCCATGGTATTGAATATTGGTTGTCTTTTTATGCGGTGTATTCAGAATAAGCATGTAAAACATAAGAACAGAAAGACCGAGTCAGTGGGATATTTCAATCATCTGTCTTCAAAGTATATAGATTGTATTAATTTTGCATCATAAAATGTTAGCATAATGTGTACTCATGTCTGCTACTCTCGCTTCTACTTAAATTGAAATTGGCAAGCTATATAGATAATAATTATTAATTATTGAAAGATGTATTGGAAGATCTGAGGCAGACTAGAATCAATATGTTATTTTCGACTTCACGGAAAAGGCGACCAAATCCCAATATACCGGTACATACTATTATTTAATGTACTTTGTGGAAGTGTAACTTCCTACATTGTACTCAGTGTGATGATCAGTTGATTTATTATTCATTGATGTTCAAGGGCTTTCTAAAAATAAAAAAAATATTCTACTGTCACGTAATATTACAAATGTTTAAGCAAACCGACTTATACTTAAAAAAAGAAAAGTATTCTACTGTCACGTAATATTACATGTACGAATGCTTAAAAAATCGACTTATTTTTAAAGAAATTTGTTTACTGTCACGTAATATTACGAATGTGTAAAAAAAAATTCAACTTAATTTTTTTTCTGTGCATGTATTTCATTGCCATTAATTACTACATGTATCTAAATTTTCGTGCAGAAAAAAAAGCTACGAAATGTAAACGAAAGAACGAACAAACAGGCTATCACCCTCGCTATACGAACTAATTAACAAACCCAAAACCATATACATATGTACATTTTAAATGTCAATTGGACCCAGAAGTAAGTAGATATCTACATGGTGCACCAATCAACAATAACATAAAAGGCATGCATGTAAAATGTATAGTGTTACTGTGTAATCTAATATTGATTGTCTCGTGCCGAGGCTTCTGGGACAACAGTGCATGCTACAGACAATTAATTGTACAACACAACATGTTTAAGAGACTCTGTGGGCTTGTTTTAAATACAAAGAGCCTAGCTTAAACCAAGGCGTACGATATCAGTGGATTTCCCCACCGTGCTAATGCTAGAAATTGTGACGTAGGTATAATTTGTTAATACATTGTATATGTTCGAAATAGTTCTTCGGAGAAAAAGTTATTTTTTTTGGAATACTGTAATGGACAGAAAATATGATCAAACAATCTTAATGACTGAGCAAATTTTGTTTTAAAAACCCAAATTTAAGAACAAAAAAATCCAACAACCCCCCCCCCCCCCCCCAAAAAAAAAACAAAACAAAAAACAAACGAAACAAAAAAACCAAAACAAACTTTTATCAAATATGAGTAGATCATGAGGAATGAAGGAGGGTGTATTTACCGAAATTTCATTCCATCCTGGGGCTGGGGCACCAAAAGTCACAAAGAAAAAGTAATATAAAACGCACGAACAGTCGTTGAAGAAAGTTAGGTCGTGGCATCGCAAACTATAATTTAATTATAGCAACTTATCTGTCATCCCTGTCCCGCCAATTGAAGTTAAAGGGTGGGTGAAACATTCGTTGCCATTTTGTACATTTGATTTAGCTTGTTAACAAAAGAACTGTTAAAACTATGTAAAACTGTTAAAACTAACAATAAGATGCTTTCTTTGGTGATTCATGCGGGATATGAAGGTGGCAGAAAAAATACACAACCCTCGTTAACGAGTTATGTAATTTCTTTTTCAGCCTTCATAATCCGCATGAATCATCAAAGAAAGCATTTCATTTTCTTATATTTGCATCTTTCTTTGAACAAATTAATGAATTGATCATAAAGAGTATTAGTAAAATGGGAATTTGAGCCTGACATCATGATGATTATCTAGTACAGTCCGTGAGATTTTTTAAGTCGATGAAGGTCGACCAATTGTTCAGTTATTACATAGCTATGAATTACCATCACTTTCCGTAAGAAATATAGAATGATTATATTATTAGAATCATACTTAGAAGATGAAACTAACTCAGCTAAATTTGTATTTAGGACTATGTTCAAGATCGTAGTTGAAAGCCTAGTCTCTAGGTCGTAGATATCTAGGTCTGTTGAACAGAGCGCTAGTTTAGCCAGTAGATCTCTGATTTGAAGTATTTGTAATATTCAACTACAGACTTATCACATCGGCATAGTTTGTTAATTTCGAGCGGAAATATGCATGTTAAAATTCATAATAAATTTTAGGAATTAACAGAATGTCACTATACAAGATAAATTTCATGTTTGTTACAAAAATATAGACTACGAATATCTACGTTGCCGTACGCAGCAGCTTGAACGCATGTTCAGTTTTAACCCTCTCGACCGGTGACGTCATTGAATTAACCAATAATCGAGAATCGATCTAGATACTAGTATCCTTCCATGCTTCCGCTAGATCGAATCCTCTCATTGAAATGGCGCATATATTTGCAATAACTCAGTACTCTCCTTCATTTCCATCCAATAACTAATTCATTTACTATTTATCATAAATTTCCTGGCTCTTTTTGTGGCTTTTAACATTTTGAGAATAGCGAAGATATAAAAAATTAAGTGCTTTAAAAAATATTTTGCTTGAAATTTACATTTGAATTCAGCGTTCGTTAAAATTGCATATTGTATGACTTAATGCAATTATTACAGATGCAACATTTCTATAAAGTTTAAAAATTTTAATACGAGCATATTCATCATGGCTGCCATTGTAGATTAAACAGGCACGTGGCATCGTTTTTTAAAGGGGGGCACACTCATCAAAAAAATCTTGACAAGCAAATAAATAAATGAAAAAATAAATAAATAAAACTTTCCGAAATCATGACAAGCAAAAGGCAAAACTTATAATTACACTTTTAACAAATTCCGAAAATCGCAAAAATCCGTAAAGGTGGGGTGCGCCAAATATAGGTATTTTCATTTCAATTCTTTATTTAGTCCCAAATACTATTGGGTAGGATGGGGAACTGCCTGATAGTACAAATCTTTATATGTCAAATTTATGAAAAATGTGGACTGCGAAAAACAGTGGGGGAGAACGGACCCCCCCCCCTATCCCGATGCTACGTGTCTGTTAAAATATTATTTCAATTCCTTGCAACTAGCTATAGCGTTTCTTTTTCATCGCAATGGAGGCTTCGTCCTCTTTTTCTTTTATCAACAAAGATTAAACTATTTGTTCCTAAGAATTAACAAAAATAAGCCATTTTCTTTGAAATGATTATCAAAGGCCATCTCGTACGCATAAATAAGAGATCATTTACAACTGCATGCCTTTCTATCAAGCGGAGTAGTTTCTTTTGATTTCTTTATGCACGATTTTCAAAGTTAGCGAGAAGGAAGAATATGATATCGATATTTAAATGGAAGGAAATAAGGAGCTTGAACGAGCGAAAGAAATTTTATGCACTTATGTAGTCTTTTATATTATAAAAATTTACGACAAGATGCATGTGATATTTTACACAAGGACCGTTATCTGTCGCTTATAAATAGATTCAATCTTTAAAATGAAGCTCATCATAGACGGAAGCTGTTTGCCAATAATCAATGGTTTAGGCAGTCATTAGTAAAATATTAATCACTTAAACAAACGCCTACATTCGTAATTTTGGGTTGCCCGATGTCTGTTTTAACAGGTGTTTTTAAGTTGTTATTTCTCACATCTTTATCCCTTTCATAACATCTGCGCATTTTTTTTCTCGTGTTTTTTGCAGTTAACCCGCAAGGTTAATGCACGTTACTACGTGCATTATAAACAGTGAATTTCCAAAGTCTGAAAAAAGGGGAGGAGGCCAAAAGCGTGCAGTTCTAGAATAAACATATAAAAAAATTTACGTATTAGCAAAAAATACATTACCACTATAAAGATGATGTAGCTGTAATGGTTTTAATTAAAATGGCAGGAAAATGAAACTGGATAGCTTAGTGTCAGAACAACTGTCTAAAAATGTATTGGACGTGCATTCGATTCATGGTGTCCTTTACAAAAATTTAGATTATTGAAGTTGTCATGTACAAATTTTGATTATCAATAATCTAAATTTGTACATGACAATGGCCTAGCCACAATCAATTAATTCCCTGAAATTACATACACCCATACCACAAGTTATCGAACAATGCAACAGGTAATTGTTTTAAACTATGACAGGTTCGAATCCATTCATTATCCTTTGAAAATTAGTATCACTTCAAATATTACAGCGCACGTGATTAAAAAAAATATATCTTGCTTTCCTCCGTAATTATCAGTAATAGTAATAATATAGTCAATTTGTGAATAAGTACATGAGCATATAACACCTACTAGTATTAAAATCTCTGTGATTTCAAAGCATACCGACATTTGACGTCTGAAAAAGTATTTAAATTACATGTCCTTGCGATCTTCATGCTGTAACCAGCGATCCGGAAGAGGGTAACTGTAAGAAAATGCTTACATAGCTGGAGTCAGTTTCATCTAATTCATCATACGTTCTTACCGTAGTAAGATATCAGGCTTTCGAAAAATGAATAATTGATTAAAATCATCTTAGATCTAAGTCCCAGAAAGTGCTTGACAAATCGAGTTTTTAAAAAAAAATCTTCGTCATCACTTCAAGCATGCGCACTTGATGCTTCGGATTTCCAATCTAGATTAATGACAATCGCGCTCTTGAGATTGTAAGTGATGCTATCAGTGACCTAACACTGACAATGACTCGCAGAAGCTTTATTTAGTAGTTTTATAGATTGACCATTGATTTGTTTGGAATTAATGACATCTAAACAGATTTTATTTATAGACTTGTTGAATTAGACTATATATTTACAGTTACTAATATAGAGTACATATACTCATTGAAATGACAGAAACAGATTTATTTATGGTGTTTGTTTATATATAATCTATATTTTTACAGTTTACTAGCTGCTATCATACAGTTTTAAATAGCATACGTCTGTCTGACTGCACCTTGAAAAAAAAATCAGATTCTTGAGAGGACTCTAAACAATTATTGTGACACAGTACTGTAATAGTCCACAAAAACTGTACTTTTGCAAGGAAATGAAAAATATATCACTCTCCAAGTCCAAAGAAAAAAAATACAAGGAATAATTACTAGCTAAATCTCAATCTAAAATAATTAAAAAATTATTTCCTGTCCTTGATAATGATAATTTTGCACGAACGGTAACCGTTGATGTCGTAAACTCTTGACATAATTTGCATCTTCTTTTCTGTAGAGCCAATGTGCTTTCACCAAACTTTGCACAAAGTATCCTTAAGTTATATAGTCTTGCAAATATATTCAAAGTAAGGAGATACACATATATAGGTCTTATTCAAAGTGGAGATAATTAGTAAATGATGTTAAGTTATTAGCATTGTATTTTCCAGAATCAAATAGTCAGTTTACATATGATTCGTCCTTATACATCATCGGTAAAAGTTTGTTTACAGTAAACGCCCGAAATAAACGGGTTTATAAAAATCAATTTTTTGTCAAATTGACATGTACTGTAGTAGAGTTTTAAACAAGTGAAAAGCTGTTAATGTGACAGAAAACCGAGTTTCTTTTATGTGAACTGTATCTATGATCATTTGTCATGCAATATGTTATGCAATTTCCTGAAGGAAAATGACTAAATTCAAAAGCTTTTAATTTATTTTTTGAATTATCAAGAATGAAAATCCAAGTAGTATGCACATCTCTGATATATGCAAAATTGATCAGCAAAACATCAGTGTCCTATCTTGAAATAAAAGTCCTATCTTGAAATCAACGTCCTATCTTGAAAACTGTAGGAGGAGTTGTCCGTACAATAGGGGTATACCCTTTTGACAGCCGCCCGCCATTTTCAACATTTCAATAACCGGATTTTTCCTTTGGAAAATCCGGTTAAAAACGACATAAAACAGATGATCTATGGCGGTGACATTTTAGATCTATAGCTACATGTATTTGACCGTCTCTTGCCAAATACAATTTTGATGAATCTTATAACTCTAGGTTATGGAAATAAACCAGTGATTATTTAACATAATACAAGTGAGTTTTACTATGCCAAGATGATTATTGTGAGAAGTTTATTGGTGAATTTATAGTGGTTTTTAAGCTATTTTAAAAGTCCCAATGCGTAGAAATGCATGTGTTCATTAGAGAAGCAGTCGATACTAAGAACCTCTAAATGAAACCTTCAAACTGGCCGAGTTCCTATGAAGTGGTAGCTAGACCCACGGCCGCCGACATTTGAAGACCTTTCTCTTCACTTATGACGTCAATCATTAGACAAATTGCAATGCAACTTTCTGTATTTAAGCAGTATAATATCATAGGATCATTCCTTATTATTCACTTTGATAAGTTACCGCAAAGGAAAAACAATCCTTAGTTTCCTTCATGATTAAACATGAATCATTTTAATATAATTCAAGCTAACGAAGCTAGTCTTAACAATAGATCCCATCAATGTTTTTTTTGGTAATCTCATCTGCGTGGAACGTCATAACTCTGGCCTCTCTAGATGGTTTAATTTGTATTCTATTCATGTTTTTTTCTTCTTCCACCACTACAAACATGTTGTCAAAGATGCAAATATTCGAAGCATAGTTCAGTCATTCAGTCAGACTAGGGACAAAATTGCAAATGACGCATTTCGGACTGAACCAACGAATTTGAACGTGATCGGTTTTCCTTGAATGATCTCTGAAGTATTGGTTCAATAATTGAATTTAGATTTTTAAAACAAACATCACGTGTTGAGGTATTTTCCAAATAATTCGTCACCTGGAAGATAATCCGACTCTGGTTGACAAATTGTTGGAACTAGTTCAAAGAAATACTTGTCGAATTTGTCATTAGACTTCCATCGAGAACCATATGACTTCTTGACCTTTGAACTCATGAGGTCAAGGTTATCTGTTATCGTCACCCTACAATCTTCTTCTTCAGTACTCGCACCATAAACATCCGGGTTCCCGGTGTCAGCGTCAGAAACATCCTCGTTAGCAACGCTTGAATATGAAAGTTTTGAAAAAGATTTCGTTTCCTTTGAACCAGGTGTCACACGCGATTTCCAGTCTAACGCATTGAACGTGTTCATATTGGGCGGAGAAATTCTTGGACGCTTCAATGGCAGGTTTGCTCTGATGTAATCTATGTGATGTTTCTTTTTGTGATGCAATCGTTTGTGAAAATTGTAAAAAGAAAACAACAAAATTACAAGCATCACAACCACCACGAATATTGGCGCCATTATTCCGAGCACGATGGTCATGTTCTCTTCTCTTTTTGTCATTCCGTCCTGAGAATCTGTAAACACCATTTGTGTTGTCATATTCATTGTTGCAGAACTTGTCTCAAAAAACACGTTATGACGTCAACGTTTCAAATCATGTTCTCTAAAAAGAAACAAAAAAAAACGTGAGCTGCCAAGCTTTGGATTGGCCATTTCATGATTGAAAAACATAATATACAGATATCGCTTGGGAAATGAACGATACATGCATGAACATAGACAATACGTTTAATTCGATCATGAAATACCCGACATACTCCGAATTGTACGTTAATCAATCAGTTACTGGTAACTTGAGTAGTTTCGCCTTAGTCTGTTAGTATGCGGTGTAAAATGTGACTTATATAATAAGAGCACTGCGAGTAGGTTTATTGCTATCTTACCTTGCAGACGATTGCATTCATTAATCTAATGCCATACTCCTCGGCGCAGAAAAAAAGAAACAATAACATCTAATAAAAGCACACCCTGTGTTATATCCTGTGGATTCCCGCGCTTCTGCTAACTATAGTCTGCTTTGTCTGTGAACACGAGACGTTGCTGTGGGGGGTTAGAACTTTTAATAACGCTACGTACCGTACTGTGACGGCGAGGGGCATCTTCTGTATAATAAAGCTGATATGTTAAAAACAATTGCCCACCGTTCCACCTTGTTCAGGTATAGCCTCTTTGAGACATCAAACATTAATTTCCATCAGCGAGAGCAATAGATACAAAAATCAATTCCATATAGTTATCGATTGCGGAGCCTGGCGTAGTTCGGATTGGCGCGATGCATGCACGTGCTGCCTCCGCTGATGTTGTTGATAGAACAATCTATTGCTTATGCTTCTTTCATTAAGATCCAAATGAATTTGCCCACATTCCATTGTAATATGACCTAGCTGGTTCGTTCCATCTTAGAAAAATTCCAAGAGATCCTAAATCTTGCCAATTACAACAAGGACAAAGAAAGGTCTGAACTGCGACAGAAGAGTTAACATAGATACATATGATGTAGGTGATGATGCAAGACACCTGAATTGGGTACATTTCTCGTAGAATCAAAGCTAAAGTATTAAAACTCTGGGGCTACCATTAGAATATTTGCTCGCGCCCTCTTCAAACTATAAATGTTTATAGATCTCCAGTGTCGGCACTGAATAGGAACATTATAATTTTTCTTTCAAAGCTGCGTGAGAGTTTTAATTTTAAACCATCTATAATCATTGTTGCAAGCATCTGTCAATATGCACGATCCCCTCAATTTTGCAAGAGAGAGAGAGAGAGAGAGAGAGAGAGAGAGAGAGAGAGAGAGAGAGAGAGAGAGAGAGAGAGAGAGAGAGAGAGATGGGCTCCGGACCGTGGCTTGAGACGGATGTCATATTTAATATCGACAGTCTAAATAAACAAAACATTTTTAAAATAATGCTAGAATTCATTTTGATAGGAGCCTACGAAGGGATAAAGATGGAATAGATGGAGAGCAAACAAATAATTTTTAAAATGTTGTTTGGGGATGGTAGCGTTATTTAAGAAATAAGTAGAGACATAAAATAATGGGGAACAATTTTTAAAAACTGTTGTAAATTATATTATAAGTAATACAAATCATATATATCAAAATAACATGTCTATTATAATTATACATATAAGCAATCTACTTTGAATGGATGATATTAGGATGTCAGTACATATAAGCATGCAGTATCCCAAAGCAAATGATATAAACATGCATTGAAAATTATCAGATTATGATATCTGAAAAGAAGGGGGGGGGTGGAAATATTGCATCGGGATCGGTATTCCAGAGTTGTACTTCCGATTTTGGCTCGAGCCACATTTCGCCAGATTTTTGCAATAAATCACAAAAAGAAACACAAAATTCATAAAATACTATGCCACCAAAGAAAAATGAACCTGGCAAAAAGACTATTGAAAAGAAGAAGGAAAAAGTTATTGAGGTAAATCTACTTATTTTGACTCAGACTTGTCAACAGGAGTTCAAATTACATGTCATTGATCTCTAGAGACCCGAAGATTGTTGACATTACTCCTATAGATTAATAACCCATCGAGTTTGATATGAGTATCATTTATATTTGATGAAATAATAACATGAGCATTAAAGTTGGATTCATACCAGACGTTTAATTACTTTTTTCAATTAATACAATGATTTATTACCCTGTTAGGACAAGACCTTTGGTTTGAAGAACAAGAAGGGGGCGAAACAACAGAGGTACATCCAAAATGTTACACAGCAAGTCAAGTTTGGAAACCAAAAAGCCAGTAAACTGGTAAGCATTTTAGTGGTTTATACTTATATTCAGTATTTACAATAGTCTGAAGTTTCACACAATGTTACTTTTAATCATGTGCAAGGAAATTTTTATGGCGTGTAAGAACATTGCCATTCTGGGTATTTTTCTCAACAAACCAGTCTCTCAATGTTTATGATATAATCTAGTTATGTTTTGTTTGGTAAATTGGTCATTAAAATTCAGTTTGTCACTGGTCAGAATGGCACAACTTTGAGTTGTAATGTCATGAGTTAAAGTTGGTTTACAGTATTATTGTATGCAATTTGATACCATACAAGTTAACTCTACCGAGGGAGACAGTCCCTCTGTTGTATACAAGGGTTTCTAACATGGACACAGACTTTGACTGATGGTAGGGAAACCCTTTGTTATGTGTGGGCCAAAATATAAAAAAAAATCACATGTAAATTATCAATGCAAGGATTTATTTTCTCTCATTTTTTTTTGATTAACACATAGGCATACATGTTTAAATGTACGTACGGTGTACATGTAACATTTTTTTCCCCATAAAAACTTGATATATATCGTATACGTTTTTTCAACATATATTGATTTTTTTTTCCTTTTTCTGATTATCTCATATACATATACAGTGTACATTTTTAGTTTATAAAAACCTGATATATATTATAACTCTGTTTTCACCATATGCTATTTTCTGATATGTTATTATGTACTTGTTTATAAGGAATCAATAAATGGTATTAAAAAAAAAAAAAAAAAAAAAAAAAACTCTACCGATTTACGTGGAAGTCTACTGCTTTTTAGCTTCGTCTCCTTCTACCTACCAGTTTTATTAAAAAATCTATCGCTTTTCTTCAAAATATGTTGCTTGTTTTGATAGCTAGCCATTTTGGTATCCATTGTGGCCAAAAAATCTTGCGGGTTTGAAATTAGCACATGACATTGAATCGGAGGCACACAAACACTTTTTTTAAGTTGGGTGAATGACAAGTTTTCAAGCATGTGTTTTACATTGAACAATGAAAGAAGCCACTTCCCATGATTAGGTTAGTTACAAGACACGTCAGTATTATTATCGCAAAGGAAAAAGAAGCTCTGCAATTCCACACTTGGCCATTGATGACTGAATATATCTTTCAACTTGGCCATAACAGTAAACTTGACTTGCAGTTAATTGCAATGCTGCATGATTTGTGATAACCATGTGAACATCGTTTTGATATTGAAAAAGAATATATGATTTCCTACTAGTACTAGTTCTTAATTCTCTTATATGCTAAGTTATGGTAACTTAACCTTTTTTTTGAACAGAGGCTATTGTTAAAGTCTCTGCACTCAAATATTTAATACATGTACCTGTAATCAGTATGATGGTAAATGCATATAAACATTTTCATAGCATTGTTAATATTACAAAATATGATTTTCAAAAGTCTTATATTTTAGTTTATATCTTTAACTGCTTATTAAAAACCCTTACTTACATAACAAAATTTATGCTTTGAAATATAGGTAAAAAAGGCAGTGCGCAATACTACCGCTTTTCGGTTCAAAATCTTCCTATTTTTCATCACAGGAGGTTAACATGTATGTTGATACTTTTATCATTATTGTTGTTGTTAATGTTAGAAAGAAAAGAAAATCTGGATAATAAAACCATTTGTGTATGCAGGCACAGGCGGAGGCTGACAAGAATAAGAAGAAACTTGATAAGAAAAAAGAAGCTGATGAACTGAGCACTTTGTTTAAGCCCGTACAAACAGTTTCCAAAGGTAGAATTAACAAAAACATACAGTAAAATACTGCATTCATATGCATTTTGTATAATTACATTTCTCTTCATTCATATGCACTGTTCTTGGGACTTGTATATGCTATAGAGTTTTAACATTCTCAAATTTTGGTTTTTATGTTGATCTATACTTGCATGATGTCCAGTCTGTTTTCCTTATTGAAAGGTAGCTTTTATTTCATATATTATATTGTAAACCAAGTATGTGAACTATTAAGGTGGTTTGGGACACTTCCATGTTGTGACATATTGTTTATGGAAATGAACAATAAAACCAAATGTAATTATATAAGTAGTTTCTTTCCCAATTTTGTCACCTATTAGTGTAGTACAGTGGTTTAGAGGGTTTACTACAAATTTGTAAGTCTTGAGTTTGAATCCTGCTGGGGGTTTTACAATTGTTACCTCTCCAAATATTTTTAAAAGCTATTTTTTTTGGTTAAATATTGTAAAATTTGAAAATTCTAAAAAGTATTTCAATAAAAATGTACTTTAATCCACATTAATATTGACAGATGTCCCATACAACGTTAAACTAAATGTTTATTGAACCTTTGTATGATAATTTATAATAATTTAAACTTATTGTACACAAAGTAATGGACTATTAAACTTTTGTATGATGATGTTAATTTTTTAAATTGTCCATCAGGTGTTGATCCCAAGTCTGTGTTGTGTGCATTCTTCAAACAAGGACAATGTTCAAAAGGAGCCAAGTGTAAATTTTCTCATGACTTGAATATTGAGAGAAAAGGAGAGAAGATCAACATTTATTCTGATTCCAGAGATGAAAAAGATGGTATGTTCACAAGACAGACATAATATAGCAGATAGAGTATGGATATGTTTTATTATATTCACAACATATCAGTTACAGTATATATTGGTATTATCAGACAGTCTATGTTTCAGTGTGTTTGAAAATGATAAATTAACAGAATTGTCTTAGTAAGATTTTTTTATGCAAAAAAATATATCTGGCGATGTTTTACCCATAGACACAATGGAGAACTGGGATGAAGATCAACTGAGAGATGTGGTCAACAAGAAACATGGTGAACAGGAAAAATCTCTGCCCAAAACTGCAATTGTAAGTGGAGATGATCAACATTGTGTATAGGTGTGCTGTATGTACTGTATTATTTTACTATAAACTATGATAGAGAAAATTCTTTCTAATCTGTCTTTATTTATATATTGTGTAAAATTATATTGATATAATAAACACTGTTCCATTTTCTGTATTACGAAATCTCTCTCTCTCTCTCTCTTTCTCTCTCTCTGCATAACAATATGAATTACCATATGTTTTAAGGTAAAAATAAATGTTTGTTTGTTTTTTTAATCAGATTTGTAAGTTTTTCCTGGAAGCTGTGGAGTCCAGTAAATACGGCTGGTTTTGGGAGTGTCCAAATGGAGGAAAGAAGTGTCACTACCGCCATGCTCTACCCCCAGGTACTACTCCATCCTAAGGTTCTCTGTGTGAAAAAAACTGCTTATAACGGCAATCTGTGTCCATTGGAGCGGTGTTGATGATAGCGATCTGTGTTGAATGGAGCGACAATTAAAACCGCCTGCAACACACCCCCCCCCTTGCATTGTTTGAATTAGGTATTTTATAATTCTTCCTCTTTACAGGCTTTGTTTTGAAAAAAGACCAGAAGAAGGAAGATAAAGCATCCGCAATCACGATAGAGGAACTTATAGAGAAAGAAGTAATGATCCTCTTTGATGGTTTTATTTCAAAGTATTTTTCTATAACATTTTATGATATTTTTATTTTTTAATGCAAAACAAATACTTTAAGTTGAATATATAAAAAGACGGATGATATTGTACTTCTTCTACTTCTTGAATTTCATTATTTGTGTATGTATTTTACTATTTTGATTTATTTTAATCTCAGAGAGCAGCTCTTGGTGGTGGAACAACAAAAGTCACATTAGAATCTTTCTTGAAATGGAAGGAGAGAAAGGTGAGCCTTTTAACATTATTACTGTAAAAACTGCTGCAAGGAATTCCTGGGTATTTGAATTTTTAGTTCCATAAAATTGAAATCTTTTTTCCAAACAAAGAAAAACATGTTCCTAATGACTGAGTTTTCTGCATCCCCAATTCCATAATATAAGAAAGTTTTTTTTTTCATTTTAGTTGTTTTTTACAAGTTGTATTTTGCATGATACATGTGTATGATCACTATGAATTGAAGTACGTTGTATTTTGATATGGTTGAGTCATAAAGACATGCATGCCCTTGATTTTGTTGTTGTTTCTTTATGTGCGAATTTGTTTTGAACAGAGGAAAGAAAAGATTGAGCAAGCTAAAGCTGCCCAGGAAAAGAAGAAGGCAGATTACAAAGCCGGTCGGGCTTTCGGAGTAAGTATTGACATGCTTCAAGTTATTCATTCAGTGCACATTTCAAAATATTTTTATAACAAAATTCTTATAAGAAAACTCTGTTGGCATTGATTTTAGTTTGTAAGGATAATAATGAAAGATTTCCTCCAGTTTTAAACACTGATCTTAAATTTGCTATATTCAATGTGTCATACAAAGAAAAAAGTACTAGTCATACTAATGCTATATGAAGGTGATATTGGACAGTATTATTCTTTTATTACAAGTTTTCTATCCCATTGCACAACCAAATGAATACATTGGATAATGAATTGAATGATGAATTTCAGATCAGTGGAAGAGAGATGTTTGAGTTTAACCCTGACCTGGTGGGCGAGGATGATGATGAGGCCACAGAAGGGGTCATAGAACGGGAGCGTGATTCTGACGACGAGGTAAAACACAGGGAAAGGGAGGGGCTGAATGGTTACAAAAATCACATTTTCAAATGTGTGTAATCGTACACACTTCTGGATGCATATTTAATTGATTTAAAAAAAATAATTAAAAAAATACTTAGTTGCTTTGGTGTTTGATTAAAAAAAAGTCTGTTATGGAATTTCGTATGGTGCTGTATGGAGTTAGTGAATTATAGTTTTCAGAATTTAGATGTTTTAGGTCACTGTCTTGTGAAAAAAATTTAAATGCTCTATATTATTTCTTTATTTCAAGGATGAGAGTGGCCCAAAGGTGGTTGATATTAACCTGGACTATATTATGTCAACGGCCCGGGAGTCTGATGGATCGGGGACAGTGGCAACAGAGCGGCAGTTTGAGGTCAACTCCAGGGGCGGAGGTGAGCCTTCATCTGCAGGCTCAAATGAAACAGGTGAGATCAAGACCTTTATTGAGATAATGCATCGAAACTCTAATCTGGAATTGAAAGGAGTTTTCAATGAAAAATCATGCGATACACAAAATGTTGTAGCAGTATGTAGATGGGGATTATGGTTCAGTAAAACTCTAAATTTGGTGACGAAAGCTACATTGTTTATTGAATTGATTTTCCAGTCTAAAAGCAGCTTTAATTCATAACTTGCAAGTGAATGTATTTAAATGCATACAAAACAGGTTTATTTGAAAACAGAAAGAAAGATTACCCAATTCTGGTACATGCATTGTCAAGAGCATTACTTTATGGGTTTAAACAGGTATATTAAATAAATTATGTCATTGTTTACTTGTCTGAACAGATGAAGCTAAGAAACTGGACGAAGCAGCTGCATTACCTCCGAAAGAACCATCCACAACGGAAACGGATGCCGCAATAGCGGCTGCAATGGCCGCCACTGTTAATGGTGCAGAGATCGAGATCGACGAGGATTTATTCGGTGGTGATGACATTGACGATGTAGAGGACGAGTTGGAAACTCTAGATTTAGTGGACGATTAGAGTATATGTACCCCTCCCAAGATTAAACCTCAAAAAAAAAACTTTCCAAAACGGCCAAGATTAGGAGAAATTGTTGTGATTGTGATGAAAAAAAAAAAAATAATTAATGGAATATTGCAGAGATCTGGCTTTGGTATTTTGACTGAAGTAATGTTTTTGGTCATGTTACTCTAGGAAATTCTGTTTTGATTATAAAAGAAGCAAACCGCATTTATTTATCGAATTTACGTTGGAAAGTGTCTCGTCATATGTTAAGAAGCACTGACAAACAAAATGAATGACTGTATATGTACCAGGTTCTTGTGTTTTGATAAAAGTAAATGTTTAAATAAATAACTAGAATATTTCATTTAATGTGAATTGCCTTCTTGTACAAAGATATTTTTCGGGGAATTTGTACAGATATTTATTGAAAAAGAGACAAATATGAGATGTATTTCATAGTTTATGACTAAAAATATCATATTACAAAAGAACTACTCGAAAGTACCTCGTTTGATAATTTTTTGGTCAAATTTTATCGTTAAACATTTGATTTTAAAGAGGTGATTGTTTTAACTGCTGTAAAATAATTGATAAAGCATATTTTCGTTTGGTGTTTTGTAATGAAAATAACAAGTCTGAGATATATGTCTGTTTAAAATATGGTGTATTTTGTATTATCATGTGAAAAAAGTGACGAATGAAGTATCACAACTTTAAACTGTGGTAAAACATTGGTTTAAGTATTAAAAGTATTGGACTGTTCACAGTGATGACTGATGTAAACATTTGAAAATAAAGAAGTTAGAATGTGGTGTTGAATGACTGTGTTGTGAAGTTAGGGTACTATTGTTACTTGGGATTTTAGGTAAAAACTTTGTACTATATAAAAGTCTACTTTATGACATACAAGGGTTGATTAAGCGTGTGAAAAATTAATGTGAAAGATCAAACATTTAGTTACTTCCAATGGAAGTACAGATAGACACAAAACTAGTTGCAGGTCTGTATCTTCGGACATGGGGAAATGGATATAGGTCGTCTTTTTTTTTTTCAGACCGAGAGCTACAGACAGATATGACAAATATTGAAATATTGGAAGACTACTGCACACCAGGCTTGGGGCGAATTACATTGTAAAGTAATGCATTACATTACCATTACTTCATGAATTTGGGCATTAAATTACCATTACCATTACTTGATTTTCTTGAAGTAATGCATTACATTACCATTACATGAGTAAAGTAATGCATTACCATTACTTTTTTTTTTAAAGTAAAGCTAATAAAGAGTTTTTGCAAATGTTATAAATATACAACATTCTCTAAAATATCTACAGTTTCATGCTCAGTATCAGGTTCAAATTCAATGAATAAACAAGAGTCATATTTTATTTGCTCAATATATAATCATATTGTGGCAATATGAACAACATATTACATAAGTAAAATGGTATTTATAGACATTTGGCATGATACAATGTCAGATATGAAATAGAGACACAGGATAACATGCGTAGCAAAAAACAATTTATGAAATAATGTTGCGGTTTTTTAATGTTAAATATAGATATATCCCCAGATTACACAAATCTTTATAATTTTGGACACTTAATTTTATTAATTTATAAACAGATGATTTTTCCCAGTTATATTTCTTAATATATTTTAATCGTATTTCTTTTTACGGAGTACACTTAAAGACAAAAGATTGCTGTTGCACTTTATGATCGAAGTTTCAAAGGGTTCATCTTTTAAATGCATCCACCTTCCGGGCTATACTAAATAAATGTTTTGCAGGAGCATTCAACGCTTGGACTGGAAAATACTGTTTGACGATCTTTATCTTGGGATATATTACGTGCAATAATAAATTAAATACATAAATTTTGTATTTTCTATCAGTCCAAACTAATGTACAGTGTAATTAATATACAAGAGAGAGAGAGAGAGAGAGACAAAGACAGAGACAAAGAGAGAAAATAAGAAAGATTATTTTCAAATAGGTTATAATATTGGAAGTGATATTGATTTTCATCATGGATGGACAGTGCATTCATTTTGCTTTTAAAGGTGCATGTCTGTCTCCTATTCTATTGTGACATAGCGAAGGGAAGGGGATTGGGGTGTTTAGCACTTCTTATAACAATAGATTGTTTTGATACTTAGATTATCCCGGGGGCATAGTGTGTTGTTGAAACATTTCTTATTGAAGTGCAAACTAATTGGAGTAAATTGTTTAAATGATTAAAAACTCTTGATAACAACACTCTTAAAAATGTTATGAAATTGTGCTGTTATCTTTAGTAATATAAACAATTCAAAAATGAATTTTAAAAAACCTTTTTTATAACAAAACATGTACAATTAAAACATTTTTTTTCTCAATTAGAATTATTTCTTTCTTCTTTAGAAATAAATTTAATCAAATTCAATTTCAACTATTCAATTATTCATTACATTTTTTAAAGTGAACATGCATAAACATGCAAAGTAATGCAAAGTAATGCCATGTAACACTAGATTTTGGAAAGTAATGCATTACATTAGCATTACTTGTAATGCTAATTTTGAGGCATTATTATACAATTATTTAATGCTTTAGCAGTCAATAGACCAGAATATTTTTCCCGAGGTGCAGGGAACAGCTCAGTATGATCTATTGCCCGAGGCCAACGGCCGAGGGCAATAGATCATACTGAGCTGTTCCCTGCACCAAGGGAAAAAATTCTGGTCTATTGACTGTTCAAGCGTTAAATAATTGTTTTATTACCTAATTCCTTTTTTAGTTTTCGGGGTTTACAATTTGCATATTGCAGATGATTTTCGTGCCATTATGCAATATTCTAAGATTTTTTTTTCATCTTTTACATGCACAAAACCTGTTCCATGCATTATAACATCTCAATTTAATAGTTTACACAAAGAAGGGGGAATCTTCAACCTATTAGATTTTAAATACATGTGGTCTTTTACCTTATATCAGGCTTTAAAACTATTGATTATTGATTTGATAACATTGAATTTGGTTTCACCAAGTACTAAAAACAGCGTCTATGTAAAGGAATATACATTCCATGAGAACTATCGAAAGGATGTAACATTAACATACCAGCGTTCTGAAATACGTTGCCGGTCCAATAGATTGCAGTCTATTGACCGGCGGTCCAATAGATCGAAGACTATTGACTGGCGGTCTAATAGATCGCAGTCTATTGACCGGCAGTTCAAAATAGACGCAAATATTTAATATGTAATAAAACAACAAAATCCCTTTGATTAGGTAATAAACATTACTAGCATTACTTTGAAAACATGTAATGCATTGCAATGCATTACCATTACATTTAGCATTACCCCAAGCCTGCTGCACACTTTATGAAATATTATTTTGGTGTTCCAAAAGTTGATTAATTAATGATAGGTAGGTCTGCTATGGGCATTCTCATTTAATCTTGAGGAAATCTCTTTGCCAATCTAGTTTTTCATAGTAAAAAATGTAACATATTCCATAGTTATATTCTTATAAGGCTCAAGTAGGAGTATTTTACAATATTTTTTAGGGTTCTCCTGTAATGGATTTGATATTTTTCGCATAGTTTGACAAAAGTCAGACATGATTAACTTTTGAACATTTATTTCCCGATGTAGTCTGGGATACATTTACAAACAAAGTCCACGCAGTGGTAGTGCATATTGTTGTCATGGCAACGGCCTATTGCAGCGCAGTCAATTATATCCTGGCATGCTACAAAATAAGAAGAAAAAGAAAGGAAAAAATTTCGTCAAGATATAAGATATAAGTCTATGGTGACTGAAATAAAATTTCTTCATGGTTGTTTTGCAAACAATCACTTATTGTTTTATTGTTGATCAATGATTACATTATGTAGCCTGAGCAAAGAAATATAAAATACAAGCCAATTAATAAAAACGAGCTTGTTAATTGATTACAGTTATTAACTATATGTTAATTTTTCTTCAGTCTGTATAACCCGCGATCAATAGATTCACATATGTAAAAAAAAAAATAAGTACATATTGTATAAAGAGCATTCGTTGATCACAGATTTCGGTTGTAAATTGTATAGCTTTCACTTAGTTTAAACATGTTTATTAAACAAACGTAAATTATAATTTCTACTCAAAATTTACATTTGTCAAAAATAATCATAAACTTTATTTCACACTTGTGTATATTAGACTAAATATCCGATAACGTGATTTACATAATTTCGATTTCTGAATTCGATGCCTCAAATATCTGCAATAATTGTTTACAAACCGTAAACTTAACTTTACATTTGTGGTTTATTTTAGTTAACAACTGTAATCCGTAGTTTACAAATCGTAAAACTACGAATAATTTTTTTGCAATCGCGATTGTTTGCTGTTATGGAACAGATTAACGCCTTAACTATGGTTACTGATAGTTTATGTTTACTATAGATAAGAGGGTGTGTTCCCGTTTTGCACACATTTGATAATTGGGTATAGAACAATAGGTGTGATTTGTGTTGTGATAGCAATTATAGTCTGCTTTCGGTCAAAGATTTTACCTGGATTTTTACCTGTGTTTTATCAGCGCCTTAACGATAGAACAAGAAGAATATAGGTATTTTGTTCTGTTTTATAAATATTTTTTGTAGTCGTATGTATTCCTACGCCAGAGTTCAATATAGTCTCGTTCAACTCGACGCTCGGCTGTCTCCGTAAATCCTTGTCGGAGATTACGGTGTCAGCCGTGCGTTTGGTTGAACGAGACTAGAGTTCAATATTTCTTGGATTCATACATTTTTCGAGAAATATTTCTATTACTGATACATAGTTTGATTGAATTAATTTTATCTTTAAATATTATTTAACACGATTCAAATGGGGGTTTCTCGACATTCTTCTCGAAAAAGTCCAAAAATTCATATTATAAAAATGTGCGTAATTCAAATTAGAAACTACATGTACTTGTCAAGCAAAGTAACGTATCATATATTTTAAAATATATAAACATCGACAAAATCAACTCCCGTCAGTTCTTCAGTACTTTGATTTAATATTGATGCGATATACCTCAATCTGAAAAAGGTTGAAAATGCATGAATTAAGTCTTCATTTGATGGGTTTTGTGAAGTAATCTTTACAGTTTTTGAAGCATATAAAATTGCCGATTTATCATTATACAGTTTGTCTTTTTCTTCGATTATTCAAGCCACAACATAAATGAAAAATATTTAGCAGCGTTCTCACTATACTCATTTCTTCCATTTATGTCAGCAAAAGCAATAATTAAATATTAATATTAACATATGATATTTTCTCTTCAAACTTTTAACATGTGCTTCCTATTGGCAGTAATTTAAGCAAAGGCGCTACATATTTGCAATATTCATGTTTAAAAAAATAATAAAATTGTTCATGACCAAATTGATGTTTAAAATCAAATTCATTAATATGGATGTCAATTATTATGTAAATGTGATTTTATGCAAGTAATGTTGTAACATAAAATAAATGTAAATATCAGTTGCGAGTATAGATATGTTTTATTTATTTTATTGTCAATTGCCCTCGCAGGAATTGTAATATAGACTATAGCAATTAAGTAATTATCTCTCTTGGTCAAATTCCCGTTTCGCACACATTTTTTCGATACCTAATTTACAAATGTGTGCAAAACGGGAACAAACCGATAAGAGTTAACTATAGTTATCATCCATAATCCTTGTTTTACAGTCGATAATCTTAACTATTCATTTCAGTTACATCATGATTTGCATGTAAATTAGAGTGCCATGAATAAAAATGTTTTGTCTATTCCTGACCTTTTTTTTTTTACACAAACTTTGCTAATCTACGTATAAATTTAAAAAATACCACTTTGTTCTTAGTTTTGGCTATCTTATGCTCAAATAAAAATCTAAATGATTATAATATAGTAAGTGTGTATGCACATGTTTTGTATGTGGAACCTCAGGTACACGAATTATATGTTTTTATGAAATAAAATGAAATGGATCGGTGAAGTAGACGATCTTAAAAATCATTGCAACTAACTAATGAATTATTCATTCGTCCGTTCATTCATTCGTTTATTCGTTCATTCGAGATCGTCCTTTCTTTCATTCGTTCTTTCATTCATTCATTCGTTCGTTCGTTCCTTCACTTACATTGGAGGGCGTCACAGGTACATCGGCCATTATGACAGGACAGGTGAGTTGAGTTATTTGGACACAGAGTTAACTTACAGGTCTCCACGTGACTACATCTCTCAGCAATGGCCAAAGCTATAACATATCAACCATACTTATCTATACATTATAGCTCGATCTTTAGTAATTATCCATCCATTGGGTTTTTTAAAAAATTAGAACGCTAAACACATCTAAAAATATAACCAGTTTCTTCAAATTCAAAACGAACCTAGCCGCGCGCTTATGTGATGATCAATATAAATATTCTCTTTCTTGTGTTTCGCTATATTTTCAACTACTGAGTATTTCTCCTATATTTGTGAAGAACAACAAATTTTGTTTTTCACATTTGAATGTAAACAGTTTTACAAGATAGAAGCAAAATTCAATAATCAAACGGAAAAAAAAAACATGACTTAACTTGGCGATGTTGAAAAGGTGTTCGCCCCTGTATTTGTATATGTAAAGTACACTGGTAAAAATACGTTCATTTGATTGTATTCTTTTACACTATTGCAGGTCAATTTTTAATTAATCTAACCTCATCGTCTCTCAATAAATAGGATTTTTCTCCAAAAAAAAAATTAAAAAAAAAAGATTTTAATAAATATTTCACTTACCCAAAACCCCAATAACTGCGAAAAATATCAGAAATCCCTTCATGATGTTTCTGGAAATAAACTTGTAAAATGGAGATAAATGGAGGGTAGTTTATAGAAAGGTGAAACACACGATAAGACATATGAGAATCGTGCTTCGCTGATAATATGACCTATTTGTAGTTAAATTATTACCAAATACGTGATATTAAGTGCATTATCCAAACCTAAGCACTTAGTTTGCCCAAGTGATAGTAATTATTCGAAAGGAAATTTAAACTAATTATAAATTGACACACATACAATTCCATAAATCGAATAGCTGTATTTTACAAAAATCGTGAATTTTTTCATCCATGATAACAATATTTAAAGTGATTATCCTAATGAGAGTTATCTCCTTTATCAAGGGTTTGGTGTACCTTAATTGTTTGTACTGTGTTCAAGCGATTAACAAAACCTTTTCATTATTTTTACAATTAAGGTGGCTCACTACAGCAACACCGTGAAAAAGATTCTCAAATCACCAGAAAAAATACTTAATTATGATAGATAACATGATGAATAAAAAGTAAATAAATCAAAAATGCGAAAAAATAAATGAAAATTTGTATAAATAATTATGATTTAACTATGTAATTAATAAATATGAAAAAAGCCCCAGGCGGATTCGAACTCCTGATCTGTAGTTTACAAGCCCGATACTTTAATCACTGAACAATGATGATATGCAACTACGTAAATCGATAAAAACAAACAATTGAATAAAACATCTTGTGACGTAGTGTCTTTAAAAGTATATGTCTTGATACGGCTAGGTACCTTAATTACTTTTCTATTCATCTTTTCTAAAAGATTTTGCAACCTTATTTCCTTTTTATATTCTTTTTTGTCCATATTCAGTATGATTCATATTACTTGTGTATATTCATGTATGATATACATGTATAGTGTCACTTTTCAAACATGTACCCATGCAATTCTCGAGCTCGTACTCCAGATTTTATAATATAGATTAGGATAACTATATTTTTAATCAAGGACGTAATTCTATACACGAATTTTTTGGTTGTTGGTGTATGAAATAAGTTTTACACACGGAGTCGTAATGACTCGTACCTATTATATTCCACCTTGAAAAATGTTTATCGACAACGGAGTACCGAAGTACTCATCAAAATAAATCCATGTTTCTTACTAGACCTATAAAAAGGCAAACATCTTTAAAAAGTATCAAATTACTTTAATAAATATTATGTGAATGCATCAACTTAAGGAGGCTCAGCGGTCAGCAAATTAATCATTTGATTTACTTTAAGGTATCCGATCCATAATAGCCCCAAATTCAATGAATCTGGATGCATAACAGATGTGTATGGGGTTAATACTCCATATACTTGGACATAATTGTCATGTTTAAGTATCAATATGTAAGAGTGGAATGTGTCCTAATTAATGACCTTTTCCTTTTCTTGAAGAGTTGTCCCCCAAGAGTTGTCCCCCTTTGCTTTAATTCTATAAAAATGATTTTTTAAAAACATATACGGTAAAACATTTATTTTCGATAGTTTTTTTATTCCTAAGAACAAAATACACCTTTCCACCAAGGTATTTATTGATATTCTTAGCATTAATTTTTTATTTTAAAAAATGTGCTTGTCTTCATAGACCATAATGCAATATTTATTTATTGATTACAGAACTGCTTAGTTATAATATTTTTGAAATCTTCTCTTGGTAAATCTTTTTCTACTCTAAAATGCTTTAAATTAATGTTAAAGTATTAAATACATGATGGATATTCAAGGTTGGAAAAATTAGGTCCTAATATGGATCGGATACCTTAACTTAGGGTATGATGTGTTTATTTATAATCTATCATTAGCCAAAGACGAAATTTAAACTTTAGAATTTGTGTTTCTACCTATATTTTTATAGAGCTTTTCTTCAAAAGGAGATCAATAAAGTCTAAAAATAGCCACGACTATCCAGCCCTCTTAAAGTGCAATGAAATTTAAGCTCTGAATTCAGAAAGAGCTTCGTGTCATCTGAGAGTGCACAGCTTCAAGCATTCAGAAAATATTCTATACCAAATCAAATTCATTTTTGAAAACGAGAACTCTGCGGCCTATAAGAAGTAACAGAAGTCATTCACTTATTTTTCATTATTATAACACTAAAAAAAAAAATCAACCAAAAAAAAAAAAAAAACAACAGCAAAAAAAAACAAAAAACAAAAAAACCCCCAAAAACCTACGCTTCTGATATATCTAAAAATTATTTTAAACAAAAACTTGCTCCTGATTAGCAATAAAACCCAGGACACCCTTCACACCCAAAGACTTTTTTGCCCCCCCCCCCCTATTTCACACATATTTTTTATGCGTTTGCAATTGGATGCGCACAATATCATCAAATTTATCGACAATGTACTGGAATTTAAATGACTGTTTTTTAAACACTGGCATAAGAAACAGAACTTAACGATGCTTGCTATGATATTTTGTGCCTTACATTACTTATGCAAGATGAAATTCAAATTTCATGCATATGGTCACCAATTACCTCCGCATTTTAACCCTCTTATTATGGAAGTTTACATGTTTATGCAAGTTCATTCTTTAAATTTCACAGTTATGGAACACTGCCTATTCATTCTCCGAGATTAACTCTACGAGGTATTTATAAAAACTAATGAACTTTAACAAAGTAGCTGGCTATTTTTCCGTCACGTATCAAAAATAAACCCGAAATCCTACACAAGGTTTATCTGAAGGAGAACAAATTGTGTTTTGCAATGGAGGTTCCGATTTGTACATTCTGGACTTTGTAGTTAAGTTTCATTTTGCCCAAAATATTACTTGCGGATGAATAATGTATTTCATTTAACACTTAAAAGACACACTAGGCGGCGTTTGTAATTAAAAAAAGTTACTGAGCCGCGACCCTCATAAGGACCGGTTCATTCCTCAAACAATAGAAACTGAAGTCCTGAAATACAAGAAGAAATGGAACTTTAAGGCTGGAGCGAGGTTTTTTTTTCTGACATGGAGAATGTGACAAACACAACGCAAAATGTTTATGACAGACACGCAGATGCACAGGGCGCCATGGAGTTTACGGTGTCTGTGGTGATGGTGTACGGGGGCGCTGTTTTTGGAGTCCTGATTCTGGGATTTTTTCGCGGACTCTCTAATAATCACGATGAGGAAGACAAACAAGTGAACTATTTCCTACGCGACATCGAAAAAACGAGAAGAAAGTTTACAAAAGAGCGAGACCTCAGTGCTGTGTATAAGACGCTAGAGAGCATGGACGTAGAATGGAAATCCCTAAACAACAGAGACACCGGAAGTGCGCTAGGAAGAGGCTTAGCAAATATGATGGCACTTCCGGTTATGCTATCGCGGGAAAGCGAGGCTAACACGGTCCGGAAGACACGAAGGCCCCCTCTGAAACGTCTGAAAAGCCTACCACGTGTTTTCGCGCGTTTAAAATCGTCTCAATCGCAATCGGAGCCATATTTAGATAGGGGACTACGGATCAATTCTCAAATAGAGGAAAGAGTTTTAATGGATAACGACGAAAAAATAGAAGATATCAGGGATAGCATCGAGATGTCAACTGAAATAAGAATAGACATGAATACAATGGGCGACTGCACGGATGAGTCGGATAGCGGAAGTTTTCAAAGTACGTTTAGTTATTTAGTGTAAAATTGATCCAAATTTGGATATCTTAATGAAATTTTTTTTTGATTTAAAAATATGTTTTAAATGGCACAAACTAAATGTTTTAATTAAAGCTATCACAAATAAACAAAACATAAATCGTACATATTCTTATGTACAATGTTTATACAAAATAACATAAGATTTTATTCGAAAGCCATTTTATTACTTTGGTTGAAAATATAAAATTGTATGTAACTATGTGTTACGATTTTATACATTGTATAAATATATAAACAACGAATATTAATACTAGTACCACTGTAGCATTGAATTAAAAAATAAAACAACATAGACTTTGTATTGATTGTCTCTTCTCAAGATGTCTCCCAATGAGTCCTTACAGGAAATCAAACGCTTTCATATGCTTTGAGAAATTCCTCATATGACAAAGGTCCCGTATGGTTTTTGCTCCATTTAATTAGTATTTCAGAGATCTTGGGCGCCTGTAAGTGAAGCTCGCTGTCCCCCTGCAGACCGTCTAAGAGCTCTTTCCGGTCCACTTTCCCGCTTCCGTCTGTATCCAGCTTTTGAAACAGAGTGCGCATGGCGGAAGATGTGGATTTGACGTTCCAAATTTTCAAAAACTCTTCGTAATCAATCTGTAAGGGAACGATTTATAAATAACTATAGCAGAAATGAACAGCTGTAAGGTGAAATAGCAATTTGCTTAATATACTACAGTAGCCAAATAAAATGTGTTTTTAAAGATAAATTTCATGTTTATCTGCATAGTAGGGGAAGTCGACCTTTTTGTCGTCGTCTGTCACGAGATAGATGAGCAGGTCCGAGATGTTCTCGGCAGACGCGTCAAGCTCAGCCTCGTTACTGGCCGCGTCCAAAATCTCGTCACGTGTCAGAAAACCACTTCCGTCTTTATCTAGCTTATTGAAGGCTCGCCTCAAAACGATTTGTCTGCAAGGAAAAAATGTTCTTAGGCTGTGTAGTGTTCTCTTTGAAATAAAAAAAACCCAAAACCATTCAGGTTATGCATAGATAATTAAAATTTATTGGTTTTACATGTATATTGCACACATAAAGTACTTCCTGGCGTTTTCATCTACGTAGAAAATGCGACAGTTATTTTCTGTGGATTTTATTGTAAATGTGGTTTATTCTTTACAAATAAATGTATGCTATTTGCGATGAATCACAAAAAAACGGCACAATGTTGCCGACGTTGCACACGGATCTGCTCATGTGATGAATGAAATAGCTTCAGTATTCTTTGATTACTAAACAACGGAAAATGCCAAAATCTGTACATTGATGCACAATAAGTGCCCCGCTCACAAAGAAAGTGATGAGCAACAGATACAGAGTGTCGATTCGTCGTAGAAACTATAGTCTGCAGCTAGATACTGCCTAGCAATAT
The DNA here is from genome assembly GCF_025612915.1 of Magallana angulata. NCBI lineage: Eukaryota > Metazoa > Mollusca > Bivalvia > Ostreida > Ostreidae > Magallana > Magallana angulata. Next base: position 31,006,876 of record NC_069117.1, on the reverse strand, counting down.
CTTTTGCTTTCATGGAAATGTAAATCAGTTAAAAAAATGTGTTCACTGAAATTTAAAAAAAAGTACTATACCCACTTGAAGTCTATTTTTGGAACTTTAGCCATAGATTTCACATATTCATCTTTTGATATTTTCTCATTCTTGTCTACATCTAACGATTGGAAAATTCTCTGAAATATAATTAAAAAGAACAAATATTGAAAATCCGCATTTAAAAGGTTGAAAAACTTACACGGAATGTACAAATTCCTGGAAAATTTTCGAGGGAGTGGTAATAAATCAAGTTCCTCTCACCTTTGCCTCTTCCAGCGTGCCTTTAAAGCCGGACTTCTGCAACACATTATAGACCTCGAAGAAGTCCAGAGATCCACTCTTATCTTTGTCTACTTCCTCGAAGTCCTCTCCAACTCTTGACAGGTGTTTCTGCGCCCACTTTGAAAAATCCGCCATGCTGCTGCAGAAGGCTTTTGCGACGTAATGAAAATACCAAGCAAACATACGTAAATTTATGAAGAAAAAAACTTTCACCGAGTGTCTACTTAAAAATCACAGCTGCTGCGCCTGCGTTATTTTCTGATGCGACGAAACGTCTCTCTATTCACTTGTGTAATTAAGCAAGGGTAAGGTTTGTTTTGGAGCACGTCGTCTGCAAGAAGGATAATGAGTTTTCTGCAGAATCAGCCATAGAACTGTTTACATGTTCCGCTGAATTACACCGCTTTATATCATAATCGGTGATATATTGTATGTTAATCAACACTACTGACCAAAACTACCAGCAGGCATGTTCAAGAAACTTTCCTAAGTTATGCCCTTTGTGTGTTCCTAAGATATGACTTAGGAAAAAAGTTAGGAACATCCTAAGATCAACTTATGACACGTCTTAAGATGTAGCTCGACGGTTACTTAGGAACATCTTAAGTTAGGATATCCTAACCTTCTACAACCATTCTTAATTTTTACATTCATCCATTCAGATCGAATTTGAGAGACTTGTGTAGGGATGAATCATTAAACATTTCGCCAGAGAAAATTGTACGTCTCGGTAGTTAACACAATAGGTTTAAACCCAGTAATTTTAATGTATACATTTTAAAAATTTTACATTTACCTAAATATATATATCAGTGACCAACAACAATTTAGTTTGTAGTTTTTTTAAATGACCCCCCCCCCCTCCCAAAAAATAAAAATAAAAAAAAAATTAAATCAAAAATATCACACGCCCCAAAAAATTCAAATAACTGTTCTTTTTTTTTTTTTAAAGAAAATATGTTTCAGGACAGAATTGGCCTTCAAGCAGATAATTATGTAAACAACACGTGTGTATTGTCATTTGATAATTAACATTTTCTTATAATTTGAAACGTTACATGAGGAAACACGTGTACTCGTACAAACATAACCAATTTCCCTTTAAGCTGCAATATATAGAATACACAAACATGATAAATAAGAAATAAGTTGTAATGTATCTCCAAAATATATAAATTCAGTTCATTCAACATTACACATTTTTTAAAGATTATTTTTTTTCAGAATAAAGTGATAAAAATTAGGAATGATAACGCATGGCCTATATAACCCGATGTAAATTTACTTTTTAGCAAAGGACATTTAAATAATTGTTATAAGAAATTATTATAATCAAAACAAAGAATGTAATTCATTAAGCGTACGGGTGTAGATAAAAAAAATAAGTGAATAATTTTCATTCGTCAAACAGAGATAGTATTTGCGAAAAAAAATCCTTAATTTGTCAGCTCCCAGGCAGGCATGTAGCAACGGGGAAGTAGTGAGAGTTCGGGGTCCTCCTCCACATCATTTTGTTAAAATGAACATACATGATAGAATAATTGACTATGCCCCCCCCCCCCACCCTCCTCACGGATTAGGAATTTGATGTTTGTCGAAAATGCTGGAACTGTGGGAAATATTGCTTTATTCTACCGGTCTTAAGAAAAGGCTTCACAACATTCCAATATCCCCCAAAACGGTATTTTATAGCTTTAGGATGGTCTTAGGACAAGGCAGGTAATGTCCTAAAGTTAGGACAAAGTTAAGGCGTTTCTAAATTTAGGAGAGCTTCGAGAAACAGACTTAAGACTAAGACGTATCCTAAGATGTATACTTAGGACACACCATAGTCCTAAGACAGCTTCGTGAACATGCCTGCTGGTGTTTTAAAAAGCTTTGGACCTGGTAATATGAATATCAAAAGAATTTACCACGAAACATTTGACCAGCAACAAAAAGATAAATATAAAAGTTTGAACACTAATCAGTATTTTAACATCTTAGAAAAATGTAAAGACAAGAAATACAGGGGCGTACAATTGCGTAAATAATTAACAAGAAATTCAGACGAAAATTACACACATCATGAAAGCCTAATTACGAAGTGTAGTTGAACTTTGAATAAGGGTAATTTGACATCCCACAAAAAGAGTCCTTAGAAATGAATCCAGTTGGAAGAATGGATTAAAGCAAAACGTTTGGCTGATGCCCGAAATCGACTTCAAAATTAGAACTTTTCTGCTTTTCTTGAAAGAAGAGCCTATATAAGTATGAAACACGTATGTGACATAATGTATCCTTCACTAATCTTTAAAAAAGTAAAGTCACTGTGGTTAGTTGTGTGCTAGTATTATAGTTTACTATGTGGTAATGAAAAATATGTACATTTTCAACTGTGTTTGTCTATGATAACATTACGAATCAATTTTGAACCCTAAAACCCAATAACTTCATAAAACATGAGTGACACAAAATGGGCGTGAATTATAGCACAACCGAAAAACAATGTTGGCTGCGCCGCGTAGTAATACACAGCATGTGGTACGTAAAAATAGTAGTTTTAAAATTATGTTGTTTTAAAGTGTATACACATCGGAAATAATATAAATATGAGTAATAAGGAATCATTCTTTGAATATTATGAGGTGATAATTTTGGTCGGAGCGTGGTCAAATCTATCATAAAGCCCTTCGGGCTTTATTGGATTTGACCACGCCCCGACCGAAATTATCACCAAATAATACTCAAAGAATGATTCCTTATTCCTTGAAAAAATTCGAGAGCGTCATTTTCTTAACTGGCTTTAGTGCACTAAATAATTTTCAGAATACATGAATGTCTTTCAAATACATACTTTTGTTCCGTTTATTTTCTGTAAAATATTTTTATCTTGTGCAAAGACGTGTTGGTAGATAGGTTCGCATCATTTTTATTGTCGATACTGGAAATAAGTATTCTTTGACTGCAATTGGTAAAATGTGATACATGCCATTATTTTAGAATATACAGTGGCGTCGTAAGCAAATTGAAATGGGGGGGGGGGGGGGGGCTAGACTAATCATCAGAAATCTTGACAAGCAGCAAAAAGGCTAATTCCCAAAATCATGAAATTCTTAATCCGTAGTATAATAGTACACCTACACCGTATACACCGTAGTATACCTATAACTCCAAAAGATAAAAATCTGTCCTAGGAAACAAATTCCGAAAAGCATAAAGCAGTATACCTGTAACTGCGATTTTCAATATCACTCTTAATATTTCCTTATTTTCATTTCAATTCCTTACATTCTACCAAAAATGTGGGGGCGGCAGCTTCCTGATACTTCAATTTTTTGTTTGTAAATTTAAGAAAATTATATTTGCTGCGAGAAAAAGTTGGGGGTTGGTCCTCCCTGATGCTATATGCCTGATGGTTAGGTCTAACTTTGCCAAAAAAAATTGTGTATGTACATATTGTACAAGTGATAAATAAATCAAGAATTTGTCTGATGTTCATTACTATTTTGAAGATAACCAAATTCTTAATAACCAAAGAGGAGATCACAGAAACATCGAGAGGACAGTATTGTTTCATCGTATGCGCGGATCTAAAAGGGTGAGGAGGGGGGAGGGGTCTAACTCAAGTAATTTCATGTAAATTCAAGTCCCTTGGACTCTCCAGTGGACCTCCCTCCGCGCATGCATCATTCACTATGTACTTTTACTGGTCTACGGCATCCTTCTTTATCGTTATATACACTTGACCCCCAGGTTGAGCATCTTTTCGAACATGTATGCAGATCAAACATCGTCCATGAAGATCAAGGATCGATTTTTTATGTTCACAACTTTCATCTTCTTGCTAATAAATTGTTGTTGAAACTTCATCTCCGGACATGAATAATATGAATTGAGTGTGACGTCATGGATAACTACTTCCGGTGACTGTTATGATGGTGTGTCGCTGGATGACTCTGTTTGTGTTTACATACCTGAACAGCCCACATATCTCACTAAACTGTCATCACGAAAAGGAAGTTTATCTTTTTTAAAGCAAGTTTTCCTTCATATACAAATTCAAAAGGAAAAAAAAACCAGTTGAAAAAATGTTTCCGGTTTCCTGTTTGCCGTGTAAAGAAACACTGCAAATAATGTGGTTTTTCTGTTTGCTGGCGTGTATGTCTTTATATTGAGATGGATTTTATGTGATTGTGAATATATCGTTTAACTGCAACTACAAAGCAAATCAAATCACGTAATAAACTGAAACAACAACAACAACAAAAATATGACAGATGAATAACAAAATAGCAATAACAAAGCAAAAAAATCCCCCCAAAAAACAAGACTTTAGTAAAATACAGTAAGATTATTATTTTTTTCTATTGATTGCAAGGGAGAGGTGCTGAGTTATATATAGTTTTGAAATAATGACTTTTTTCACTCGACCTTTTACGCATGTGCATAGATAGTACGTTCCTAACAATTATTTTCAACAGCCCTTATTACTAGTTGTTTCATAATCGTACAAACAATTACAGGTATACCTTGAAGATAGCAAAAAAGGGCTCATTCTGACGCATCAACTTGGGATGGGCTAGGTGAAAGTGATTTGTCTCGTAGGAATTTATGACCAAACTCACACCCAACAGATAACAGAAAAAAAATCAAGAAAGAAAATTGCTTATCGCAGTTTAAACTTAAATCAAATGCTACATGGCATGATAATTCTTTTTAAAGTTTATGAATGATACTAATTTGTTTGAGAGTATAGTATTACCTACGCGTAATACTTAATATCAACGAAAAGCCTGTCAGCCGCGCACCCCGGAAACGTGATGCATTACCAAGATCCTGTTTACACATTAGCTTACTATTCTAGTTGCTGAACAAGAGGTATGTCTATTTTCTTTACATATTTAGGTATTTATTTCTCTTTCCCCTGAAATTAAATCGACTAGTATAACCATAAGGGTTTTTTTTTTTTGGGGGGGGGGGGGATAATATATATTAGAGGAGATTTTATCAAACTCATTTTCTTAAATAACTTTTAGAAAAAAAAAATAACGAAATATTTTATGGAAGAAAAAAAAGTTTCAAAATCTTCACTATATTTGAAGTGGTGGTTGTTGTTATACGTCGATGCTGCGGATAAAAAAAAATATACATAGTTGGCATTGCATGTACTTAACAAGTTACGGATCAATTTAATCTAATGAACATCTGTTTATTCTGCATCAGATGACTGTATTTAAAAAAAAAAAAAAAAGATAAAAGAGTAGATAGGCGTTATTATCATTTGTTATACTTTCAAGTTAAATACTGAAATCTGATTGGTTTAGACGCAGTTCATAATCCGTTCTATTACCCTCAGCGTTAGCAACGCACTTAGCAACGGGTAACATTAAAAATTGTTACATGCGCGAAAATTATGCGCGTACGGTTTGCCGTAGAATTCACGTTATTCCTATGTAAAAGCAGTTAAGTTTTCTTTAAAATTAAGACATTCAGTATAACAAAATAAATAGTGTCTGTTTGGGAAGGTAACAGTTGAAATTGACACCCCGAGAAGTTTTCTCGGGGTGTCAATTTCAACTGTTACCTTCCCAAACAGGCACTATTTATATATTGGTATCCCATAGTTTATATACATGTACTAATACTATGACCAATGACTAATGCGTTGAAAAGTTTCCGATTATCCTTAAATGAATTGCTTTATCCTCCGGGATGAGGAAGTGGAAAGAATTCATTACGTTGAAGGAAATAAACTAGTTCAATCTACCCAATAGAAAAGTACCTTACACATGTACATGTATTATTACCTTTTAATTTTGCTGTTTATGAATTACGAAAATGTATTTATGCAGACTGTTGTTTGATATGACTGCTTTTTGCTTCTGACATGGAACAAAGATGTTTATTATACTTTCATGTTAAGTACTGAAATCTTATTGGTTTAGACGCAGTTAATAATTTGTTCTATTACCTTCAACGTTAGCAACACACTTGGCAACGGTTAACACTATATAAATAATGCCTGTTTGGGAGGGTAACAGATGAAATTGACACCCCCTCACAAACAGGCACTATTTAAATGATGATGCATGCTTATAAAGGTTCAATAATCTTGCTGTAATACGGTATTAACCGGTGTTCAATTTTGATAGAGAAATCATTTAATCTCGGTCGCTGGGTACGTATTTGTGCAACAACGATGGGAGGAGGATTTAGTTGGAATTGTGTCATTTGAGATCCTGGTTCCAAGCTCCGTTTAAAATGGCGGATCTGGAATTCGGACCTTACTTCATCAGGATGCCGATTGCCTCTGGTCCGGTTGTTCGATTAGAAAACTTCAGGATCATCCTTCTCTAGAATACGTGTATGTCAATGACATAGGCGATTTATAATCCGGACGAAATAGAATCCAATTCATTCAGTAGTTTGATTTGACTATAGTATATACCTGCAGTATTCTCAGAAGGTATACCTATAGTTTAAAAACATTTATTAACAAGGAATTCCGATAGGTCAATATTGATGTTCTTCTGTTAGAAAAAGAGGATATTAAACATTCAGGCTCATCTAAGTAAATGGAACGTTTTATATGGTTTTGAGATATTTTTTTTTCTCCCTTGCAGAACTCAAAATGGGGTTGGACTGTGGAGGAAAGATGGGACAGTTTATCCTTGTGATAATCAACACAGTGTTTTTGGTAACTTTTTAAACTAATTATTTGTTTATTAACACATTTATTTTCAATGATCAGCTCTATGATCTATATTTGAAAATATTCAACATGATTGTCATATAATTTCTTAGTAATGTTCACGCGTTATTGTGGAATCATTAATTTTCGCTGTGGTCAATTTTCGTGAATTGTCACGGCTTTTTTCCCCCCAAAGATTAGGAGACTTTCTTTTATGATAAATAAATAAATAAATGTACATTTCTTTCATAATTCGTTGAGTATGAAAATTTCTAGGTGAGAGGACCAATAAAATCCACGAAATTTGAGCTACCACGAATTCGAACAATTCCACAGTTCGTTTTTTTTTTGGTTAAGGACTGTATATCATCAATTACGACTTTAAAATATAGTCTTTTTGCTTTCAGTTGATGGGCCTGGGGTTGTTCATCCCAGGAATCGTCCTACAAACCAACATTGACTTTGTGAGCGACGAAATTAAGCCGGTTCTGGACCAGGTTAGCGTGACGGGAATAGCCCTTGGTGACGTAGTTAAGAACCTCGGCATCGGCTTCATCATCGTTGGGGTGTTTGTATTCTTGGTTGCAGTGCTGGGGTTAATGGGAGCCTGCTGCAAAAGCAAATGTTTACTGACAATCGTAAGTTCTGTCTACTGTGTTCAGGGGAAAATGTTAAACCGCTTTCGTTTTAATTTTGCCCCGCAAGCTGTCATCGACAGGTAAAATAATAATAAAAAGATATATCTGTTTAAACATTGCTGTTATGGGAAATTTTATATAAATAGGACAAAACATTAGAAAGATTAATCGCAAATAGATATATGTGTATTAAAAAAAAGTTTCAAAAACAGATTGTTGTGATGATATCCTTACCAAAGTACATACTGCAAAATGCAGTTGAAAATTGCATATCCTCTAGTCTCACTAAGGCCTTGTTGCATGGTTTACAATAATAATTTTAAAAGTGTTCTTCGCGATCTTTTTTACGGCTTTTAGAATTACAGATTAATGAAGGGATTTATTTATAATATCATAATGCATAAGTAAATGTTGCAATTTATTTTCCAGTACGCTATTATCGTGTTGCTCATTCTGTTGTCCCAAATTGTCGTCGTCATCCTGTGGTTCACAATGCAAAACCAGGTATGAACACAAATAAGCATCATTCACCAAATGTCTCGCATTCAATTTTTGGGTCACGAAATCAAAACTTTTAACTTGTAGACTGGTAATTACACACATTATATCTTTCAGCTAAACTCTGTCGTAAAGGACGAGTTGTCGACGTCGTTAAAAAATAACTTCCGCGAGGATAAATTGAACGGATCCAACCAACTCAGTAACGGATGGAACTACATCTTTCTCACAGTACGTCTCGGCTTCCGTGTCTCTTTATCTTGTATTCAACAAATACAGAAGGACAACTACATCTTCATATCGTCTATGAATCATTAGTTCATACACATTTTTAAACCCTTCAGTTTGTATAACTTTTATGATTATATATACATGTATTTTTAAAAAATTGTGTTTTTTTCCCCACAAAAATAATATGTGTGTGTTGGTAAAGACTAGAGTACTTTTTACAGCTGAAATGTTGCGGAGTGAACGCCGTGACGGCCGGAAATGCCGGTGACTTTGCCAATACGCCCAACTGGACAAAAGGTTCGAAGAAGATCCCAACCTCCTGTTGCATTGGAGTGACCGCTTCGAACTACACTGCACCACCAACATGTACAGACAACGTTGCTGCGGGAACTTACTACACTTCGGTTTGTCTAAATTTTATTCTTAATGTTAGACTAAACTTCTAACATATATGATTAGATGCAAAACGAAAACAGACTTGATGTGATAATTTTTCACGGTTCCACGGTTTTATGGAACGCCAAATTAACATATATTCAAATATTTGTACCTATCTTCAAATAATTGTACCTATCTTCAATTAATTGTACCTATCTTCAAATCATTTGAAGATAGGTACAATTGAATTAAAGATAGGTACAATTATTTGAAGATAGGTTCAATTGAATTGAAGATAGGTGTAAATAATTATACCTAGGTACAAATGAATTATACCTAGGTACAAATGAATTATACCTATCTTCAATTCAATTAAAGATAGGTTCAATTGAATTATACCTATCTATAATTCATTTGAAGATAGGTACGATTCATTTAAAGATAGGTACAATTGATTTGAAGATAGGTTCAATTCAGACATATCTACAAAGGATTTGAAGATAGGTACAATTCAATTATACCTAGGTTCAATTCGTTTTGTGTATTGTTGAAAATAATGAGATTCAATTCAATTGTACCTATCTTTAATTCAATTGTACCTATCTTCAATTCATTGCATTTGTACCTATCTTCAATTCAATTGTACCTATCTTCAAATGAATTAAAGATAGGTATAATTGAATTGTACCTATCTCTAATTCAATTTGAAGATAAGTACAATTGAATTGAAGATAGGTACAATTGAATTGAAGATAGGTACAATTATTTGAAGATAGGTACAAATATTTGAATATATGTTAATTTGGCGTTCCATTCGGTTTCTTAATGAAAACATAATAAAAACAGAACAACATTGTAGCTTCGTCAATAATATATAAATGTAGTTCATCTAATCACTTAGAAAGACGTCACTATTCGAGTCATTGAAATACAGTTAATTGCAATGTCGTAGCACACGTATGGAAGGTCGTTACAAATGGGGGGGGGGGGGGGAGACAGCTCTTATACAGACAGACATAACATTTTTTAAAAAAAATCCAGAATTAATATATATCTGTAAATTTCATCCATTAAGGCTTTTTTCTACCATCTTATAAGATTAAAAAAAATCACAGATCTAAGTTAATTGACGGATGACTGTTTGTTGGCAGTTCTGTTCGTAAGCGTTAAAAAACTGTCAACCATCGAAGTGGGTTGTTCCGGTCTTGTCAACAAAATTTTGATTGATTTTTTCATAGATTATTTAAACCCTAAAGAAGTAGAGATATAAAAATCAAATAATCTCAATCTGATACAAGTCAACCATTCCACTAGCTTCTTTATTTTGATGGTGGCGATCATCAAAATGAAGGAGCAACGGGGAGGTTTGATTTTAATCAAACTGATACATGTATATTCTTGGATGGAAGTACATGTATATAATTCTTATGCAACATGAAATCATAGGAAAGCGCGGACGGTGCATGCAGAATGAAGATGGACGTCTTTAGCACCTGTGTTTATACAACTTCCTGATCGTCAAAACGTTATCTTTGTTTTCACTCAATAAATGATTTGATTTGATTTGAACGTACTTTAATGTTTGCTAGTGTAAACAAAAGGGAAAAAAAACTAAGAAACTGAAAACGCTTTTTCCTACATAATATAAGTGCTAACACTAAGTAATGTTCAATTCAAATCACAAAAGTGTCAATGGTCAACAGACACATGAATTATACACATTATAATGGTTGAAATTATAACAGTAGATATAATTTTAAACTGAGACAAAGCAATGGACTATTATTAATCCCTTATTTTTTTTTATTATAGGGCTGCTATGACGCTCTGATCAACAAATTCGACACTTCAAAGTACAGCAGCGTGTTCCTAGGTGTAGGGGTTACTATCATCATCATCGAGGTATGGTATTCTTTTATTCACTGCACGACATAAAGACACGATCCAATGAGGGATATTCAATGGCATTTATAAAAGTCATACATGTATACATGTATCTTTATATATTATATATTACATATAACAGTCAATCAACTGATTACATTCAATACCAATATTGTTTGTAGAGGACTATATATATAATATTATAATATTGCATTCTTTCAGGGAAATTTGCATCTAAACAATAAATGCAATGATAAATCCCACCATTCTCCTATGGGATATTGAGATTAAAGAGACAGTTATAAGAAAACTAGAGCAATGTACACATTCAGGTTGACATGATAGGATCAGAGGTATAAGTCCCACCAAAATATACCAGTATAAACAAAAGGAAGTTCTGTCTAACCGAAAGAGTAGCTGAAAATCGTGTCCGGACTTAAATGTCACGGTTTTATTTGTCTTTCTTCTATAGCAAATGTTTTCTTTGTCGCTTAAAAATTACCATATTGTAATAAATCTTGAAAAAAGTAGATTTTCTTAAATTCAAGGAAATGTGTGTTAAACAAACATTGATGGTCATTTTATTTATAAATAAAAACATTTCCTAGAGTTTTTTAAATTTCTATTTAAACACGAATAATAAGTTCTAGTTTGCCTGGGTTTATTTCAAAACGATACAATACTGGGTAAAAGCAGCATGACCAAGAACATTTTCATGAGACCAATAAATAAACGTAAAGACGTTGGAGAAAGCATATCTACTAAGAATGATGTTTTCACTGTAGAAAATAACATTTATCAATAGGACAAACAAGACCTCAACAACTGGAATTTTGCATGTTTTCAATATAACACTCAATTGCTTATTTTTATATCTAGTATTTCAATATAGCAAATTATATTCTTATCAGTAAACATAAAGCAAACTGATCAGATTTATCTTTAAATAACCCAGTAAAATCAATATTTGGTTACAGCTACCTAACTACATGCAGTGAATACTCCTCTCTGATATCTCACACTCCTATTTCATGTGTATCATTTCTGTTGCAGATTCTAGCATTCGTCAGTTCAATTTTGATGTGTAGAGGAAATTATGGCGAAGGAAACTTGGCTTAAGATCTTCATGTAAATCAAAATCAATTCTTTTATTTAAATATAAAGTGATTCATATGCTTACTGTGTCTGTGCATGACACTTTTAGAAGCAAATTTTCAGAAAGTTTACTCTTTTGCTTTTTAAGAATCGAAATCGTTCAGAAATCCTATAATAGATATTTTCAATAAGAAAGCCTTTTTATAACAGCTCCAATATGTTGCGCATAATCATATCAACTACATTTTATGCATATACCAAGTACTTATGAATTTGACTACGTTTCATTCCTTTTTCTTTTACAGATTCTCGCTATGCTCGCCTCAATTTGCATTTGTCGGGGACAAGAAGATTGAGAAAAATTCACTGAATGAATAAAAAACCACGGATACTTTTACCATCATAAATTAACCAAACTAACTGTCATATTCGCATAAATTTTCGTGCGTGAGAAAGTAAATTGCTCTTAAACAAAGATGAAGATTTCCTGTGGAAACATCCCCCCAAAAGCGAAACATTTGTATTTCTCTCATGTATAGTTTTTGTACTGCAGTGATAAACGTTTCCAGTTTTCATTTTTTGTATGAAATATCTCAATTTTCTTTTGATTTTGATTATTCAATAAATACATGTACCTTCTAAACGAGCCATTTTTTATTCATAAATGTTTAACTTTTGAAACACTCGTCCAAAGGTGTGCACGTGCCTTTATTTTCTTAATAAAATATTAATTAACTTAAACTGGAAAACAAGGTTCTGAACAAGATACCGATGAAAATTATGACCATGAAAACAAATTACCGTATTTACACATTAAGTTGGAAAGAAAGACATCCGTTATTTCCGTTATTTGAAACGTCACTCGCGAGATATTTGAACTTGTCTTGCAGCGCTTGTAAACTGTTCGTTTGTGTAAATCTTTGAAATGGTGAGATTAGTTGCTGTTATCGACAATGCATATTATCATAAGTATATACATAATATTGCACAGACAAAGCAAACTGCTCGCTAGCTCGACTTAAATTCAGTTTGCAGAAAATGATATAGATTTCCCATAAACACGACATTAAACTCTATTTTACCTAGTTTTTTTTCCACATATTTACTAGTATTTTATGATTATAAACCAAACTTTTATTTTTCTATTTGAATTTTACAGTGTTAACAAACGAAAGTTGAATGTTAGTTGACGAGTTTTACATTATATACAGAACTGACAGTCTTTATAATGTAAACATGGATTGTGTCATGCTTTGTTTACATATTGACTGCTGAATAGAACACATATCATATCTTAAAGCATTATGAGCTGCATTTTTCATATTGAATTTATTTTTTACTTAAATGTTCTTTTCTACTAAAATGACAAAAATATCATGGTTTTTAAATTTCTGTTAGCCATATTTTTGTGGAAAAGGTCGTTAAGAAGCCTTATTGGAGCAAAATTGAATTATTGTCGTCCTGTACAAAAATTGATTTGCTTTTTATTCCTTAGAAGAGAAATAATTCCTTTGACAAAAAGTAATGATTTTTTTTTCAAATCTTATTTATCATAAAAGTGTAAGTTATATGCAGATTTATCATACTAGCAGGTTTTTGCAACAAAATAAAATTCTAAAAAATACAGCTCATATTGCTTTAAACAAAAGGGGAAAAACCCGTATTATGTTTGGTTAATATTGTCTATTTTTTGTATGCACAATTTTTGACATTAATGTCATCCGGGTACTTTCATGTTGTTGGCATTGCAAAATCACCCGTAGACATTTTTTTTTCAATTAGCGGCTTTATTTAACCAGACAAGCTTAAAGGGCCGGTCTAAAGGAACATTCTTGGGATCGTATCATGAAATGTTCATCGGTTGGATAAAGAATTGATTGTATATATATATCAAATAATTGAAGAAAAATCGATGCGAGGACATCTTGGACAGAGAATAGTTATACATAAAAAATATGTTTCTAAATGGTTTCGGTTTAAATGAATCAGTTTAATAATGCTGTCACAGATGTATTTAGAAAACATTTGGATATTGTTCTTTTAAAAACGCCATTTGTAACACAAACGTACACCCTTACTATTCAAAATCGTATTGAAATGAGGAAGAAGAATTGAATTTCAGTAAAATAACACCGCATTGTTCAATTGCCTGTCGCTCTACGCACCTTAAGATTACATTTACGACCAATTTATAGCTTATGTATGTTTGAGCTAGTCTACTTGATTCAAGTATTTTTTTTTATAGATTTTTTTTATTTGACTATGATAAGCAGACACAATATAAATTACGTAATTCTTAGGAAGGAAAGTATCAAATGATTATCTCAAATTGTATCTTACATTTGTTGTATAATGATATTTTAAAATTCGTCATATTCATAGAGTAAAATTTACAATGTACTAAATTACATTCTGTTACAAAGAAGTCACGTAATGAAAGGTCAATGCTGTTATCTGGTTTTTAGTCTAAAAAAAGAAATCACGATGGATCAATAGAATTAGCAAACACAGATCAATAAAAGTCGAACTACAAACACAATTTTTAAAAGACCGTGAGCTGAATAAAATATGTTGGTGGAATATCCCATATAAATCATTGAAATCAGTTTTATGGCCATAGTCATTGGTAAAGATTTTTCCTGATCCGTATTTTGTGGATGGTCTTACGTTTACTTCTAATCCGAACCAGCTTGACGGCAGATAATAATTGCAAACAATACAGCAAAGACCTACAAAAAACACAAAATTATTAAAAAATTATCATAGAATTGGAGTACAGTGTATTAAATCAAGATATAGTATACTGATTTAAATTTTTTTAACCACAACGGTAAAAATCTTCCCCGCTGCGTTTAATTACAATTTATTTTCTATTTTTTAAGAGAGTGTCTAAATAAGGCACGTGATTTTATCCGACAGTGTATTTTTTGTATCATTTGTAAAAAATTGATATTTCAAGATCCGTAGAAAATAGATGGAATCACCATTTTACCTCAACAACCATCACCACTATTGAAATGGCAATGAACACATTCCCGTACGTGGAAATTAAATCCTTCACAGCATCGTAACATCCCTGTAAGTTAAAAAATATTAGGTTATGAAAAAAAACCCAATAATAATGCAAGATATTTAGTTTGCTGTTTAAAATACTTCGATCTGGATATTCATTTGTTTTATCCTATCTTTGTTTCCATTTCTCAATTATTTTGTATATATATTCTATAGAGTTGACAAGATTAAAAGATGATTTTTGGATTACACTGTTAAGAAAATGAATTCCCTACAACAGAAAAATCGACTAATCCAGCGTTTTTACCATCTCGTTATATTTTCCTTTAACATCTCGATAACACTCTGGATTTGCATTCGCTATGTAATTTGATTGGTCCACCCCGGTACAACACGACCTAGGAATCATTGTACCGCCCATCTGATAACATGTGCCTGGGTCTTTGGTGCACCAGGGAGTCGCTGTAAAGTCGTTGTCCGTCTTGTTCATAACAGGATTAACTCCACAGCAATCAAACTGGTATATAAGCATATTGGTATATTATTGAATAAAACTCTTGCCTCAAACAAACGGAAAACTCAACTCATCATGTGGTCTGTTAATATATGCATTACTTATTCTTTATTTTTCAAACAAATTTCAAAGTAAAGACATACCGTTAAAAAGGCGTAATTCCAAGCATTTGAGATAGGATTGGTGCTGTTAAGAAAGTCGTTTTCATATTCATCATTTAGAGATTTAAACAATTCCTCTTTAACAGTCTCCTCAAACTGAAATAAAAAACCCCATGGAATCTTATAAAGACAATTAAAATTAGTTAAACATTCAGCATAAGAAGCATGATAATTAAACTAAAACACGGCCGAATTTTCATCTGTATAGGATCATTCTTACATAAGATTTGTATCAAAATCATCTTTTTATATAAAGCAAACCAAATTCTCAATTGGGATATTAACATCTCACTTAAACAGTTAAAACTACAAAAAAAATCAATCAATCCATTAATGATACAGGTACACAAATGAAAAAAAAAATGAATCAATTCATTACGCAGTGTTAGTTATAGACTTATAAGTCAAGCATGTTGAGAGCAACCCGGCAGATTAAAAATATTTGTTATCCTACTTACATCGGTCCTCATTTTGAACCACAACGCCACTGCTGCTATTTTCATGATGAGCAGAATCAGCACCAATATGGCATACTAAAAATAAAGTCACGTGATGATTAAATTTTATTCTGCTCGACATTGATATACAAAGACTGTCATTATGTTCAAGTATCAAAATATGACATTCCTTGCGAAATAGAAAATGAGGTTAAAATTCTAAAACAAGGTTCCAAAATATCATTGTTTAAATTTATCATTTTCTAAGTAAACTTTGCACATCGTTTCATGAAATCAAAATGCAATTGTTTTTATATCAGTACCACAACAAGCATCCATCTGACTTCACAGCAACCTCCAATCAGCCCTAGCCCTGACACCAACACAATGAACGCCCCAATCACGATGAAAACAATGGACAGATTGTTGGCAAGGTCCCCTAGCTTGTATCCAGCTACTTCCACGCTGTTCAGGGCGGGTGTCACATCAGAGGAAAGAGCGTTTATTTTCACCAATACTCCAGCAATCAAGAGTCCCAAGCCAAGAACCTGTAATTTTTCATTTTTTCATTTAAATTGGTTCATTTTATTTTCAGCATGACCAAAAAGGTAATTATTTTCGTATAACGCGTGTTCAAAAATAAAATATTTGATCTCATATACTTGCAATTTAGAAAAAAAATATTGCATCTACAATGCGTATTGATTTGATGATGTGAAACAACTAGACAAGATGATTTTTGCAGAGAATTTCATTCAAAAGTTGGAGACATACAACAACGTTAAAATTCAAGCTCTGAATTTGATACAGTAATCATAAAGCAGGATTAACGACTTGGAACGAGTCGTCGGCAGACGTAATTCTAAGCTGACATAGAAGATCAGTGAACTGAAAAAAACTCGTTTTTAAAGCAATCCTTAAATTTCATTTCTTTCAAAAAAGAGAAAAATGGGCGTTGGGTTTGTCATTCTTTTAAAACTTGTTTTAAATTACAGACTTTATCGACAACTGCAATGCAATTGGTAGCATTTCTTTAAACAGATTTCAAACTGATAACTATTTTTAAATTAAAGGGTCATATTTTTTTTTATAAAAAAAAAAACTAACTAAGAATACTACATTCTTTTCCCGCTTACAATATATGACTTTGAGATGCATCACAAAGGTCATACTAGGTCATAAATATTTATGCCAATAGACTGATATTTAAATTAAATGTCGGATAAAACAGACGTCAAGAAAACCTTTATCAGAAGAGAGACCTTATGGTGGCCAAGATCGTTCTTATACTCTACAACTTCCGCATTCTCACCCAGATTGAAAACTAATATTTAACTTTTCTCTACCTTAATAAAACTGCCTCAATAGCTAAACGTAAAGACTATTTGTCTTCTCTGATGAAATGATAAAGATAAAGAAACCGATTTTTGATACACTCTGCTATCAATGCCATTGAAATCAAAACAAGAAGTTATCATAGCCTTTTTTCCTATTTTCGTTATAAAGGGGTTGTATTTCGTGTTTTAAAGCTAAAAAATCTGAAAATTATAAACCAAGAAAGACACAATTCATCATTAAACAACTAATATAAAACCCAACAAAACAAACAACTTTAAATGTTGATTCATAAAAGACGATACAATTTTTACACGCATAAATATAGTTAAAAAATACTGTATTTTAAGACTGAAGACCAGGAACCTTTGGCACAATAGAGTTGCTAGTCCTTACTTTTCTTTCGCTTTATCTACTTTTACACCTCGTTAACTTGAAGTTTTATTTTTATTAAGCGATACTTTGATACTAAATAAAAACAAATGATGAGTTTAAAGATTACTTACCAGAAAAACTAGGTTAATTATGACAAGAAAGACTTTGCCAAATTTACTACATCCACCTTGAGCCATTGCGAAATGGTTTCAAATAGACTTATCTCTCGAAAGAAATACGGAAGAAAGCACCTGACACAAACAACAACTTCTTCCTGAATCGAAAAAGGCTGTTTAAACGAACTATTGATATAAAGCGATATGGTCCAGTGATACAAGGTTGTATTTAACCTAGCATACCAGAGATGATAGCTGTAAAAGATTTAGTACCATACATAATTCAATACATAAAATCATCTTCAATTTTATCTATCAGCAAATCTTATTCTTAAGAAAGTGTTGTCCTTTCGATCCCTTTTTAGCTCACCTGAGCTGAAAGCTCAAGTGAGCTATTCTGATCACATTTTGTCTGTCGTCCGTCTGTCCGTCCGTCCGTCTGTCCGTCTGTCCGTAAACTTTTCACATTTTCAACATCTTCTCAAGAACTACTAGGCCAATTTCAACCAAACTTGGCACAAATCATCCTTAGGCAAAGGGGATTCAAAGTTGTGAAAATTAAGGGTCACACCCGTTTTCAAGGGGAGATAATTAGAAATAAATGAAAAATTTCAAGAAATTTTCAAAAATCTTCTTCTCAAGAACCAGAAAGCCAGGAAAGCTGAAACTTGTGTGGAAGCATCCTCAGGTAGTGTAGATTCAAAGTTGTGAAATTCATAACCCCCGGGGGTAGGGTGGGGCCACATTGGGGGGTCAAAGTTTTATATAGGAATATTTAGAGTAAATCTTTAAAAATCTTCTTCTCAGAAACTAATCAGCCAGGAAAGCTGAAACTTGTGTGGAAGCATCCTCAGGTAGTGTAGATTCAAAGTTGTGAAAATCATGATCCCTGGGGGTAGTGTGGGGCCACAATGGGGGGGGGGGGGTCGAAGTTTTACATAGGAAAATATAGAGTAAATCTTTAAAAATCTTCTTCTCAAAATCTAATCAGCCAGGAAAGCTGAAACTTGTGTGGAAGCATTCGCAGGTAGTGTAGATTCAAAGTTGTGAAAATCATGATCCCTGGGGGTAGGGTAAGGCCACATTGGGGGGAGGGGTGTTAAAATTTTACATAGGAATATATAGAGTAAATCTTTAAAAATCTTCTTCTCAGAAACTAATCAGCCAGGAAAGCTGAAACTTTTGTGGAAGCATCCTCAGGCAGTGTAGATTCAAAGTTGTGAAAATCATGATCTCTGGGGGTATGGTGGGGCACAATGGGGGGTCGAAGTTTTACATAGGAATATATAGAGTAAATATTTAAAAATCTTCTTCTCAGAAACTAAACAGCCAGGAAAGCTGAAACTTGTGTGGAAGTATCCTCAGGTAGTGTAGATTCAAAGTTGTGAAAATCATGATCCCTGGGGGTAGGGTGAGGCCACATTGGGGGGGGGGGTGTTAAAGTTTTACATAGGAATATATAGAGTAAATCTTTAAAAATCTTCTTCTCAGAAACTAATCAGCAAGATGATTCTTTATAATTGTTAAGACTTTGGCTCCAGGACAATTCTTTGGCCTCACAAGAAGGTTCAGAGTTTGATGCAGCTAAACATCCCATATATAAACAATTGTAAAGGATCTTTTTGAGAACTGCAATACTCAACATGTGATATGACTATAAATTTGAAGCAGGCAGCTATTGTTTCATTAGAATCTTTTTGTATTACTGTATTGAGTTATTGCCCTTGATTTATTGATTCTTGATTATTTTAATTAATGCATCCACTGTTAACCAATTATTGTGATGATTATTTTTATACAATAATAAATATTCAATGTATATAAGTTGTTCTGCATAAGTAGTTTTGGGTTAGGCCGGATTAGTTTGCTTATTTTTTATTTCCAATTTTTAGATACTATGAATTATTTTAGGCCGGCACATATTATATAGGGACAGTGTCTATTGCATTACGACGAGCGACTGTTTGGGGTTAAACTTGAACAGGTACGGGTAGATTGAGTTAACGTTGGTACCTGTTGAGTTGCGTAGGTGTGCGGTCATCCCTGCCTTTGTAACGTTGAGTCCTTATATATGTGCAGAAGCGGTGATTTAAGTCTGCTCTTGTAAATGTTGGCAGCAATCAGGGCTATCCGAGTTCCAAGGGGGAAAAATGGATTTTATTTATACAGGATCTACATGTATTATTGTACATTGTCCAGATTGTTTGTATTATGACCCCATTAAGCTGACTTTATCATACCTATTGTTCCTCAGGTGAGCGATGTGGCCCATGGGCCACTTGTTATATTGATAAAATGTATCATGACATTTCAGAAATCCAGTAGGTTTATAATCTATAATTCTGTAAGGTTTGTATTTTACTTAGAATAAAATTCATATATTTTACCTTTAAAAGTTTTTTTTACACACAGAAACACACAGAAAAATCCGTTCTCTCAGTTGTTTAGTTTTGAACTTATTTTATTAATTGCTCAAAGGGATCAGAAACAAGTCCTTACAACTTACTAGTTCTTCTCGTTAAGGTATATCACTCCTCAATGCAATGTTATTGTATCAAGAAATTTTGAGAAGTATATCATTGAAATCTGAAGACAAAACAAACTTTAAAAATACCAAGATAATGGGGGGGGGGGGGGGGGTGTCAGTATTCATCTCTCTGAGATATGGCTATTGCATTTGACCTTTATGCACCTAAATTTGCTGTCAGCATTTTTTATTAAGCAAACTTATTTCTTCAAATATTGTGTTTAATTATGCACAATGGTCACACTGACTATAGGAATTACGAAAAATTATGTACGAGGCTAACATTTTTGTGACCTTTTTGCACTTCAAATAGACAGTATCTATAATAGTTACAATTTGATTTGGAATAAAAACCTTTTGAATATCAAGAATTTTAAAAGATTTATCCAGTTTGCCTAGATTTGTATTCAGTATCATTTTGACATAATAAAACATGTGGGTCCGTGATGTCATTTTATAGCTATAGGGCTTCAAAAGTAAAATTCTTAAAAATTTGGCTTTAAAAAATTCAGACATTTTATGCTAAACGCCTATCACTCTCTCAAGACTTAGTTTTATACATGTCACACAGAACCTATAGAATATGTTACAAACTTACCAAACGTTTCCACTTTTGAATAATGAATAAAGTATAATGAAAAGGAGAGTATACTGAAAATTTTTATAATTGCTTGTTTCTGTCATTTTCGTCTAAAAAACCTTCCGCAAGAAAAAAAAGTTCCCCAAAAAACTTGTTTGTTTTTTAAATTCAAATGGATTTTATTGATGAATGTAGTGTAATTATAAAATATTTATCTTTCTGTTATGATTAAATAAATAAGATTATTTTTTTTTTAAATATAATGATCATTTGCGCAATGAAACCAAAACGTGAGGAGTGAGATACTGCAGGTTGCACTACAGTATTAAATTCTACTATATATTCTTACCAAAATTGCACAACTTTACATACAGATTAAAAATTCAAAACGAACTTCTGGAAAAAATCCTCTTGACATCTTTTTAAACAACGCTTCATTTACAAGTTTCTAGCAAAATACACACGTGCATCCAGCAAGGCGTGCGACTTTGTTTACATCGAAGTTACACATGTGCTTGAAAATCAAGCCCGGGACTTTTCACCCCCCTCCAGAAACAACGCGCATCAAAAATTCAAATGACCTCGCATTATTACAAAACTGGGATAGTTAGACCTCTTACACATTGTTTTTCATCTCATACAAAAAATCAGCTCCTGTCTCGAGCGGAACCGCCCCGAATTCAAAGGAAAATTCGGGAATTATTTTGGCTCAGCCATGTTTTGACGTGAACCTTCAGTGAAATACTGTTATGACACCTGCAATATAACTCATTTTTTGTTATCGCAAAATCAACATTAATAAATTGATTAATACTCATTGTGTTGTGTGACTAAAAAAAAATTATGAAGATATCTACTCATTTCAGAAAGTTATGAGCGATTTTTAAACACCACGGTGTACACGGTGGCCACTGATTTATGAAAATATGATCAAAGTTATACTGTATGCATTTACACGGTGTTTTGATATTCAGTGATTTTTTGGTTTTAAATTGACAAGTGATGTATGAAAATGTATAAAATGACGCAAATTAATTAATATCATGTGGACCCCAGAAATTTTGTCGGCCAAAAATTCAATGACCCTGCCTCTGGGGGGTGGGGTAGAGAAAACGTCATTATTTCATACAATTTATGAAAATGGTGAGAACCTTTGTCCAAAATAGCATGGTATTGTTCTAATCTAACTAACATGAGTGATACATCTCAGCTGTTTTCCGCTTTCGTATCAATATTTCTCAATTTTGGACATAAATTGAGCATTTCTTACTGTAACACAAGGGCCTAAACAACCGATTTTATTTGATATTCACACCCCGTAGAATATTTTGTTGTTTACGACGATGAATACTACATCGCATTTGATCTGCTAAAAAATTTCCGGACAGTTTAGACGGTCCAATCTACTATAAATGGCTCATTGTTTTGAGGCAGTAGAACATTTCAGAGGAAATCTGGGCTAATTTTGTATGCATCATTAAAAGCAAAATAAGCGTGCTGCTGGCTACAAAACCCCATTGTTTGTCATTTTTCGTCTAAACACACTGATTTAACACCTAAAACACAGGTAAAACAACTTTTAACATAGCAAACCCGTTTTCCTGCAGGTTGCACTACAGTATTAAATTCTACTATATATTCTTACCAAAATTGCACAACTTTACATACAGATTAAAAATTCAAAACGAACTTCTGGAAAAAATCCTCTTGACATCTTTTTAAACAACGCTTCATTTACAAGTTTCTAGCAAAATACACACGTGCATCCAGCAAGGCGTGCGACTTTGTTTACATCGAAGTTACACATGTGCTTGAAAATCAAGCCCGGGACTTTTCACCCCCCTCCAGAAACAACGCGCATCAAAAATTCAAATGACCTCGCATTATTACAAAACTGGGATAGTTAGACCTCTTACACATTGTTTTTCATCTCATACAAAAAATCAGCTCCTGTCTCGAGCGGAACCGCCCCGAATTCAAAGGAAAATTCGGGAATTATTTTGGCTCAGCCATGTTTTGACGTGAACCTTCAGTGAAATACTGTTATGACACCTGCAAGGTAGTACGAAACACTCCTGGCCCCCCAGGTTATAAAACTTTTTCCACACTCATACTCCAACTCGTACCCCGTACTCCGAGTATGTGCTCCACTGAGTACGGCTCTAAAAACCGAGGTTATAAAAGTTTTGGAGTACGTTCTCCGCTGAGTACTATTTGGAGTATGCTCCAAAAGCCGATCGATAAAATTTTACGTCTCTGGAGAAAGACAGAGAACAGTAATTCATGTAAATAGTCCTGGCATGTAGGCAAACTGTACATGTATTCCAGATTAATTATTTATCAACAAAATGTAACACATTATTTACATGTACATATTACCTTCTTCATCTGCAAGCATGGAGATGTGTCTGCATCTATAAGTTATGAATTTTTGAACAACAAAGACGATAAATCCAGTGTAATTGGTAAAATTATTAACAAATTGTGTTTATGTCAGATCTCTCTCTCTCTCTCTCTCTCTCTCTCTCTCTCTCTCTCTCTCTCTCTCTCATGAGACTCAGATAGTAATTCATACATGTGATGATTAAGTATAATTATATTGTAAGGAACGATATGAATATAAAAGAAAGAAGTAAGAATTTACACGGATATGAAGAGAGTATTTCAACATAGAATTTAGTTCGATATATCTTTATTTTTCCTGGCTTTTTAACGATTTTGATATTTTAAATGTCAGGAAAGGGTAAGAAACGACGCCAATACAAAACTGGAAAGTCACTGCCCTCAAGTGGATATCTTTTAAGATATTTAGTGAACAGTTCCTGTATTAGGAAACACAGGAAGAGTTTAATTCAAAAATAGAAACATATACTTGGGAAAATCACAAAAATACTAAGAAGATCCGTTTATTTTCACACTCAGAAAGTATACACTAAAGAAATTATAGGGGTATTCCAATTTAATTGCAACATACTATACTTGCCTTAATTCGTATGTATTCCTACGCCAGAGTTCAATATAGTCTCGTTCAACTCGACGCTCGGCTGTCTCCGTAAATCCTTGTGGGAGATTTACGGTGTCAGCCGAGCGTTTGGTTGAACGAGACTAGAGTTCAATATTGCTTGGATCCATACAATTTTCGAGAAATATTTCTATTACTGATACATTGTTTGATTGAATCAATTTTATCTTTAAATATTATTCAACATGATTTATATGGAGGTTTCTCGACATTCTTGTCGAAAAGTTAAAAAAATTCATATTATAGAAATGTGCGTAATTCAAATTAGAAACTACACGTACTTGTCATGCAAAATAACATATCATTGATTTTAAAATAAATAAACATCGACAAAATCAACTCCCGTCAGTTTTTCAGTACTTTGATTAATCTTAAGTAACGTCATTTGATATTTTTGAGCAAGCCTTTTCCTATTCATCTTTAAAATTCGAAATACATGTGTTAATTTTAATGCATTTGACATAAATATTTGGTTACTTTAGATAAAAAAGAAATAACTATATGAATTATCTAGATAGTTACTTGCTAATGAAATAAAATAATTTAAGAGATGAATATTCCCACAGCTAAGCTATATAAAGAAAAATCTCTCACATGAAAATGCGAAGAAGCTATTTTATCACAAGTAGTACATGTATTTTCAATCGATTACATACATTTTTTTCTGGGAGGGTTTAGTTACATCATTGAACACACGCGTCTTCCTATTGCACCATTGAAATCAGTCTAATGTAGAGAAATCCCCCAAATTAAAAAATAAGAAGATAATTAAGACTTGCAAGTTGTACATTTTATTTGCCAGAAGGAGTATGATTTAACTTTATTTGGACAATTTCTTTTGGGCTGGGGGGGGGGGGGGGCTGGGTGCGACCTCCTTTACTCCAGTCCGCCACTGATTTACCGCTTATTCTATAAAATGTTTCCCTTACCAAGTTTTGTGGCATGCAACATAAATGATAATTGATTAATAAGTAAGTAATAGAAAGTTTTAGACTTTTATGCATCCCCCATCCTTTGTTAATGTTTAGAACTAACCTACATTTTCACTGTAATAAAAAAAGGGACCCAGCAAGTACATCTGATTGAAATTGATTAATAACGATACATGTACATTGATTTCTTTGTTTTAAATGATGGTGTGTATGGGTAGTATTTGACTAAAAACAGAATTCTTAAAAAGTCGAGCTATTCAACGGTAGTATTTTGTACGTAGATTTACATGTATATGTACATTAATTAATGAAGCAAACTATCTAAAAGTTATTTTGATAATCTTGGTTGCAGTTCGCCCTTACTCTTCAATTCACCTCCATTATATCTATTCTAGATATGTCATTAATGGTAAAAACTTTCCATTTTAATTCATATACATGTAAATATGATTAAATTATAGCGTATAATACAGCAACGTTACAATAAGAACAATATTATATGTTTGCACTGCATTTTATTTAGATTAAATGTCTTGATTACGACTTTGAGAAAGCTTCATAGCTTACTCAGAAAATCGCCGTTTTGTACTCAGCCGGAGTACGAGTATGAGTATGAAAAAGTTTATAACCTCGATACCTTGAGTACGAGTACGGTTTGGAGCACAGAGTACGATTTGGAGTACGAGATCGTACTCAAGAAAGTTTTATAACCTCGGGGCCTGAAATTATTTGTTTGAAATATTTTCTTAAGAACACAAAATAATGACTTGATATAACGTAAAAATTAATTTCAATCCATTATCTTAAGAAATAATTATAAATCATTCCTATCAATTACTCAACGCCGAAAAAATTTGAGGTGCTACGTAATTTGATAATTTTGAAACATACATTTGGACGGCGTTCATATGATTTTTGTGCAATTTAACCTTATAATATTTAAAAACGCGTAACTTGTGTTCCTTTCAATATAAAGACCTGAAATTTGGACACAACCACCCAGTGTTTAGGCTTTATGTCCAACAAAAAGATCATATGAACAGGTCAAAGTACTAGTAGTTTATGAAACAGTGCAGTTTTAAACTATTCTTAAGGAGATGATAGATTCTTTCAAAAAAAAAATTGAAGGAAACGGGAAAAATATTTCAATGTTACATATTATAACTTTCAAAATTGAAACTATTTTTTAGTAACGGTAAGTTGGGTGGGGTGTTGAGGTAAGAGTTAATGATTACAGAAAATTGTTCAGCGGCAGCAGTAAAGGTTGTGGAAAATTATTGTATCTCCGTTTATGTGATCCAGTTTGTTTGTTTAAACAATTCTTTACTTTTACCCGTGCTTGCACAGATTGAGTAAAATGGGCATGATTTGAGAAAATGAGTAAACAATGCGATATTGAAACAGAAGTACATTTTTGATATGCATAGTTAATTAATAGTAAATTTATATAAATGAAAATTGTTTTACATGATTGTAAATATTTATTATTGTACATGTAATACAAATTAATTTCTACCATATCCCCTCGATTCGTGATTTTTGTCTAGAATTGATGATGGCCTGATGGTTTAGTACTTTCTTTTTAGCTTTTGAAAGAAAACACTTGCCCGTTCGGCCATGCAGCTTTTTAAAAGTTTACTTCTTATCTACTGGTGTTGTGATAAAACTATATTCGGTGGTTTTTGTTAAAGTCACAAAATAACCAATTCACACCATGGGGTGTCATCCTTTTGATTATAACCAAAACTAACTCCCCAAACTGGAGAGTTACAAGAGCATAAAAGAAAGAGTTATGAGAGTTATCTAACTTTGCATATAGATTAACATTAATTATACTTTTCATCTTTTGGAAAAGGTTTTACTTGAAAGAATTAATATAGTCTATAAGTAGGTTGAAAATAAATTAGGTCAAAATATAGGACTAGAGTTATAAGTCTTGAATAAATTTTCCACCATGCTCCCAGCTTTGTCATGCAGTTGGCTAACTGGTTCTTCCTGGCACACCATTTAACATTGGTATTTTTCTCGTTGTGTACAGTTTCACTTATTGCTGAAATGTCTTTTCGGAGTCTTCTGTCATCAACAAGTTTGGTAGAGTTAAGGGATTCGATAACACTTTTATTGTCAGTGTAAGCCTCCACTGCTAAGGGGTGACCAAGGATTCTTATTGGAGCTTTTTGTTGAATGCTGCAGATTCCAATCCCTCTTGTAGACTTAAGGCATTGGCTGCAACAGTTGATCTTACAACCCGATTTATTTTCTTGGTTAACCAAGCTACAGGACAACAATTCCCTTTTCTGTCTTTGATCCATAAAACGTGTGCTTCAGTGTTTCCCACACCCTCGTTGAGATTACCAAAAAAATACACCATTTTCCAATCTGTGTGGGGATTCCCTAACTTTGGAAAACACACAATAGATTTCATATCTTTTAACTTGTTTACAAACTTGATTGCCTGAAGGAGATCACTGACATTGCATTCTTTTAACTTGGTACTGAGATCTACCATTTCAAAGGAATGTTCTGGTCTTCAAGTTTGTTCGACCCAATTCAATTGTCCAACGAGTTTTCTAAATAAGGTTTGCTCTTCTATGGATAGTATATATCCTGTTTTTGTTTGACTCTTTCTGGATCCATAGTTAAGTTTCTCAGAAAGTGGAAATAGTCTGACGTGTATGATCCAATATAATTTTATCATTTTCTTGATTAATTTGAAATCCCAAATATTTGATGCTTTCCGCCTCTACTCTTCCTGCCAAAAATCTTTGTCTCGTAAATGTTTCATGATTTTGTCGAGCGCTTTATTACCAGCATGCAAGAAATCATCAACATGACAACAAATAATGCCATTAAGGCCATGAGTCTGTAGAACAAAGACTGTAGGATCTTATTAGGATTGCTTACATCCAAGTTTCACAAGTTTCTCTTGCACACCCAAGTTGAACTGTCTAGCTCCATCCTTCAATCCATATAAACAGTGTCGAAGTTTCCATAAAATACGTTCAGAGACTCCACTTTCATTAGGTGGCCTGAGACAGACATCACGGCTCAGTTCTTTGCCTTATAAGAAGGCAGACTTAATATCTGTAGTCTTGATGGTCCATTGTTTATGTGCTGCGATGGTGAGCAAGATGCCTATTGCTTCTTTACTTGCAGTAAGGCTATCATGTTGTATCATGTTTTCTTCTTTGAAACCTCTTGCAACAAGCCTGGCTTTCACTTTGCCCTCTTTTTCAGTAATAACCCGTCTTGTTGACACAGTTGATTGGCCTGTGTCAGGAACTTCTTTATACGGATGAAAATCTAACAGTTTCTGTAACTCCTCTTCTTTGGCTGCTTTTATGTTCTTTTGTTGTCTGGTTGTTAGGTACATCACTGTCAGTATTTTTCCAAGGGAGCCTACTCAAGTCAACACTTTTCCTTTCCTCACTTTCGTCATATTGAATGATGTACCAGTTCCTATTATTGCCTGTTGCTTTTCCTGTTCTGCTAAGAACAGTTGCCTTTCTCCATTGTTCGTCTGAATCTAATTTGTAAATTATTTTATCGTTTGCTTTAAGACGAACATTTCCTGAAGCATTGTCTACCTGATATTTTGACAGTATTGTCAGTGAAAAATCAGGTAATTTTTTTTTATCAAAATGAAAATATTTCTGAGGTTTAAAAAATTCCAGACAAAATTACCGTAACTGGACCGCTTAAATCTTTCTGGTGTTATGTTGTGAGACGATATATCAATTCTACGGGATTTTTTAATGTTAATTTCGGCCATTGCAGTCAAGCGTACATGTACCAGGGAGTGACATTCAATTAAATTTTATACCTTTTGAATAATATTTATCACTTTAATAAAGTTAATTGTGGTATCATCGTGGTTATAAGACGTGCCGGTATTTTTCCAGTTTTTCTTAATTTTCTTTAGTAAAAGATCCCCCCCCCCCCCCCAAAAAAAAAAGGTGTGATTTTGATCAAAGTAAGAATTTGCAGTATTGTTTAAATCGTATTGCATTAAAAAAGAATGTAGAGGTTTTTAATTTCGCCTAAAACCAGTATTCTCTTTCTTTTTCTTAGAGAAAAAAATGATAAGAAAAAAACTTACGGGAGATTCTAAATCAAACTTTTAATGACGGTTTATTTATTTACAGCTATATAGAAAAATAACATTCATTTCAAATTACAGATACATTTTAATACTATGTTTTTAACATCTTATAGTTCTAATCTGAGACCAAATAAATAGAACTTGAAAATAAAATAAATAATACACAATTATCAAATATAACAAATAAAAAATTGATTCTGATAAAAAAAAAAATAACCGACCAGCTTCATGTTTTTTTCAAAATGCACGCAATTTAATCTTATTAAATCAAATAATAAGGCAAGCACAAGACAAATCTATTGGATTGACAGCTGCACAAGACTTTATATAATTTTTTTTTCTAAAGTGCAAAACTACCGTTTGATTTTGCTATAAAAATTTCCTTTTTTAAATCCATTAACTGTCAAGAAAAGTAATGACTACAAATTAAAAAAAAAAGAATGCGCTGATAATTTATATACAAAACCACCTTTTTAAAAAACTAATCTATGTTCTTAAAATATACGAAAGCAAGATAATCAAGAAGATTTAACGACTATGTAATGAAATAATTTTCCCCCGAAAAAAAATATAGCCAGTTATGTTTGAATATAGCTTTCACATGAAACAAAAACGCCTAAATGTGAAAAAAGACGATACAACGTGATTTGAAGGGTTTTAATGCATTTTTACTGTTGCGAAAAGACATGCATGTTACTAATCATATCATATTATCTTATTCTGGAGATGAATCTGCCGGAACAGGATGATGGCAAACACAATTGCTACAATCTAGATCAAATAAAAAAACAAAAAAGCATTAATATCACATTATATACCATTTTGCACTTACTAAATAACAAACACCAAAACCTTTAAGAACCAAACATCGTTGTCTGCAATAACTATAACACTAAAACATTATATACATATATACATAGAATAAAAAAATTAATAAAATTCCATAATGTTATACCTAGTGATCTACACTTTCTTTTCTCAATGTGATACGATACCTTAATTCTCATAGCTAAATGAATCAGCTTACCTCAGTGATCATGATCGCTAGTGATATTCCTATCACTACAACAGAGTATGCTTGGATTAACTCTTTAATCCGATCGAAACAACCCTGTAAATAGACAAACGAAGTTCCAATCAAAGGTTAAATCACAACCTAACCAGAACAAAATAAGGTACCGGATTAGGTACGTCTAACGATTTTTTCCAATCATTTCATTAATTTAGTTGTATGCATTTTGGGTCTCTTTTTTTGGTCGATGCCAAGGGAATTTTCGTAACGTCCTCTTAACTGAAAGGTTCAAAACTTGGAAAACGTCTTCCTAGAGTAGGATTGCAATGCTCTGTACATGTATACAGTATTATTGCAGTTGACGAGCTTTTATTTGTGGGACCCGAATTCGAAACCAGACAGCTTCCGGTCATACAATTTGCTTTGACCTGATCGACACAACTGTTAGTTTTTCCGTTCAACAGGTTTCTCCAGTACATGTATATCACCTGTTGTGCATTCGTTTACATACTGATAGATATGATTTTTTTTAACCTAATCGGTAGTTGGCCGTTTCATCGGTAAATGAACTGTTCTTACTGTAAACGTGGTTATTTCTGCAGTTGGTTAATGACGCATTTTCTATTGTCAAACATAAGCGTTGGTATTAAATACGCGAATGCGTGAATGAACATACCTCTGTTTTGATTTTTTACCATACGCGGTTTTAAGCCCTCCGCGTAACTAGTGAAAGTTTTCCCACGCGTAAATAACCACAATTACGGTATTCTTTTTAATTGCTTCAGTTCCTTGACCGCTAAAACCTTTAACAGCATGGAATTGACTTTCTTTTTGAAACAACCGACAGATTGAAAATAGTTGCTTTTTTATAAGTTGGACTTTCGCAAGCGTTGTCTGATGATATGTGACTAAAGATACCTATAGTGTTTTCTTAAGTTATTCAAAAGAAATGATTTCTTTTGTAAAGAAAAAAAATATAACTAGCCTTTTTAGACATTTGCCAAGTTAAAAATTTAAATGATCTTTAAATAATTTAAAATGAAATACACTTTTTTGAAAGCAATGAACAACAAAAAGATAAAAATCAAAGTACTGAAAGTACTGTTAGACGGTGGCGCCGTTTGAAAGTGGCATATTACATGCATGGAAATTATTGTTGTCGAAAATCCACAGCCAGCAACTCATACATGTACTAGCACAACTGGTCGTGAGTTACTCACATGGATAATTATGTGGAAATCGTAGTTGTGTTCACAATCCACACTTTACAAATGTTCAGTCTCTTTATAATCGTCATCTTTTGGGGAAAACCCATAGATTTATCACAGTAGCCTTTGTAGTATAGAAGTTTGTATCTTTATGTTTGTATCTATATTTGTGTATCTATATCAGTTGACATTAAAACTCCGTTTGAAAGACTCATTAAATATGTGGGTTGCCACCACATATTGAATGAATAAATCAAATCCAAAGTGATTTCATCACAGTACGCCAAAATATTTGATTGTATAAAGAAGGGGAATTTTGGCTTTTTCCCTTTTGACCTTTGGGTTGACCCAGCAAAGGGGAACAATTTTTGAAAAGTGTGGAGTGGACTATTGTGCTTTAAAGATATTGTAGATTTCTCAAAGTAACAAGAACAAATAAAGTTTTGGTATGATAAAATACTTATGAAGATTTTTACTGAGTATTTGGGCATACATGTAGTATGTTTATTGTCCCTCTCGACAGCATTTTTTCTCAATTTCTTCACGGGGAAAAAGTTGCATCATCACACTAGCTTGTGGACCATCACACTTGCTTTTGTCCTCATAGTCAGTTATACATTTAGGTGTACAGAGAACGGAATGGATTGCAAGAACCTGTTTGATAAAACTGATATTGCTTTTGGAATGCACGTCATCATGAAACAGAAGAGTCAGTCAATATTTTATCTTCGACTGTAGTGGATTATTTCCATTTGCTCACAACGAAAGTGAATAAAAATTTGAGAAAAAAATATCATACAATATTCAGTCGCGGCAGTTTCATTACTCAACGTCTTAAAGTTTATTTGTCTAATTGTATTTAGCTATAGATTTATTCAAATCATTTGAATGAATTTGGGAAAGTCACATGTATATTTTATCGCTTCTCAGTACACTTTAACACGCATAATTAACTTGCTACATTAAACCTTTCTAGTAAACTTACAAGAAATATAGATTAATTATTTAAAATAAGTTTTAAAAAACACCATACAAACAAAATCCAAGTTAAACGCATGTTTTTCCCACCGTACAGTTGTGTATATTAATTTCATTTTATTCTTTGCATGTACTATAGTCTATACAATAGATCTAGGGTCCGCAAATCCCGGCAATTTTTCCGGAAAGCTATAGTTCTGTAGCTCAGCAGAATACTACAGTCATCTATGAAGCACCTTTAGTTACCTTTTACCGTCATGTTTCATTATTTATCGCAAATATAGCATGGATGTATACGCTACAGCCGGTGTAGCATTTCGTTGAGTGATGACACTTTCTAACCTGCTCGCCTATTTGTAAATGGAAACAAATATCGAAGAAAGCTCATTAAAGAGTTGTACTCACGAGTTAAAAATTATTTGAGAACAAAAGAGGCGATATTTACGTACATGTGTAAATAATGTTATCTGTTTGCGAAAAAATCC
The DNA here is from genome assembly GCF_025612915.1 of Magallana angulata. NCBI lineage: Eukaryota > Metazoa > Mollusca > Bivalvia > Ostreida > Ostreidae > Magallana > Magallana angulata. Next base: position 30,974,368 of record NC_069117.1, on the reverse strand, counting down.
CCCAAAACCAAAGGAAAGGTTCTCTAGTAGCAGAGACGGGCGCATATGGATTAAAGTCACAGATTGTACTTCGCTCATCAAATTGTATTATTTCAGTTTAGTGTGAAAAATTCGTCAGAAACTGTTAAGTGAACAAAATTATTATATCTTACATTACCGTTCACAATGTACCATAAATGTATATGGAATATTGCATGAGTTGAACCGATTGTTTTTTCTCACAAAAAAAGTTAGCGTTTGCTGCAAGTAAATTAAACAATTATATCGAAATATATTTAGATTTTCCAGTGTCTTTGCCTGTGATAACACTATATATCGATTTTGTACTATATAACCCATAATACAAATGACGCCAAATTGAGGCGCCATCGGGGTTTGCTTATTTATTTAGAGATACTGTGGGTTCATCAATATTCGTTGAATACCAATTTTCGTGGATTTCGTTGTTAAGTTGATCCACGAAATTAAATGTTCATTGAAGTTCAATTTTAACTAACAATTTGTATTGATAGGATCATTGGCCACGAATTTATGTATTCTTGAAACTAAGGTTTTCAGAAAATCCACGAAAACTGATACCCACGAAAATGAATGAAACCACAGTACACGAGCTGACACGCCATGAAATCCATAAGACGTTTTACAGCATGTCTTTAGTTTAAAGTTTTTTGTATGTTAAAAAAACACATGCACACTTGTAGAAGAAAGTGTGGCATTGATCGGTTAAAGTTCAATAAAATGTAATTTATCTAATATTCATCGTCAGTATCTCTTGTGAATTCTTTAGAATAAGCTACAACAAAATAAATAATTATTCTGCCTCAACTAAAATTAATGCGTTGAACAGCTGTTGAAAATTAATGAATTTATCGATGAAGCATACTTGCTGAAATATGAAATGGCAAACCTGTTTAAATAGTGTGTTTCTGACAATTGTTTACATCATAAAACACAAGAAGCGATTATTATGAGATCTCTTAGCTAATTATCGCAGTGATATAGTTTATGCAGTCTTGATACAGAGTTTAACGTCACAACTGGCAGTTGGTGCATAAATTATCGATACCGCGTAAGCAGACAGGGTAACGGCTCATTTAAAATAAAACACAATTTCATAAATTATTTAAAGCTGCTTGGTCCGATTTTTTTGTAATTACAGTATCAAAATTTTTTCCATACAAATCATTTATCTTAAAAAGTTATGGACTTTCTCCTATTTACACCAGCAGAATCAGTCTCCTTTCAAAGTTAGAAATATTCAAAGTAAATAAAAATAATTTCTCTTTGGGCAAACGAAAAAACAAACCAAATGCATCACGGGAATGTTTAGAAAAGAAAACCGCTTGGTTTCGTCCCCTGAATGATTGGGGTTATTCAACCCGCATGCTATGCATCGATTGTAAAGAAAGCAGACTTTGGAAATATTAGCGAACAAAACGTACACATGTTTCTTTGTAATTTGTCTGTTCATTTCGACCTTTATTTAAAGCGATGTCAAAGTCGTAATACAACCATACCCGTCTCGTCGTCAGGGGTGAAATTTAACATGAGGCGAAATAACGCGATACCTTTTAATGTCGTTTGTTTTGTTAGCAAATTTTGTACGTATTTTTCTTCATTGAAATTTGACATAATTGACGGGTAAAACTACTGCAATGCCTATTATTATACATATACTAAACATAGCCATCGTTTACAAGCGTGCATAAAATTTGATATAAAATCGGACCAAGCAGCTTTAAATATATGTACAAAATGATTAGCAGCTATAGTGCTTAAAATATCTGATAAGATTAAAATTAGTTATCAAACTGTAAAACGACACATAGATAAAACATTGCGTGTAACACTGCATACCTAACAGAGTTATCGTTCCTTATCCGCTAGGGTCCCCGTGAGAAATACTCTTCCGGTCAGGACCGTAGCAATAGACCGTGGCTATTTATAGCCACCGTCTAATGATAAATCAAAGTACTGAAAGTACTGTTAGACGGTGGCGTCGTTTGAAAGTGGCATATTACATGTAACAATGAGTGATGTATGATAATTATTTTTGTCGAAAACCGCGGCCAGTATCGCATTCATGTACTAATACTTAACGCTTACTCGCACAACTAGTCGTGAGTTTCCTACATGGATAATTCTGTGGAAATCGTAGCTGTGATCTCACTCTACACTTTACAAATGCTGTGTCTCTTGGTCGTCATCTTTTGGGAAATACCCAAAGATTTATCACAGTAGTCTTTGTCGTATAGAAGTTTGTATCTATATTTTGTATCAATATGTTTGTATCTATATCAGTTGACACTAAAACCCCGTTTGAATGGTTGCCACCACATATTGAATGAATAAATCAAATCCAAAGCGATTTCATCACAGTACGCCCAAATATTTGATTGTTTGAAGAAGGGGAATTTTGGTTTATTCCTTTTTGACCTTTGGGTTGGCCCCGCAAATGGGAACAACTTTTGAAAAGTGTGGATTGGACTATTGTGCTTTAAATATATTGTAGATCTCTCAAAGTAACGAGAACAAATAAAGCTTTGGTATGATAAAATACTTATTTTTACTAACTATCTGGGCATACATATAGTATATTAATTGTCCCTCTCGACAGCATTTTCCCTCATTTTCTTCACGGGGAAAAAGTTGCAGTCTTGTGGATCATCACATTTGCTTTTTTTTCCCTCATAGTCAGTTAATACATTAAGGTGTAAAGAAAACGGAATGGGTTTACAAGAACCTGTTTGATAAAACTGGTATTGCTTTTGGAATGCACGTCATCATGAAACAGAAGAGTAAATCAATATTTTATCTTCGACTTTAGGGGATTATTTCCATTTGCTCACAACGAAAGTGAATGAAAATTTAAAAAAATATCATACAACATTCGGTCACGGCAGTTTCATTAATCAACGTTTTAAACATTTGTTCTATTGTATTTAGCTATAGATTTATTCAAACCATTTGAATGAATTCGGGAAAGTCACATGTATATTTTATCGCTTCTCAGTACACTTTAACATGCATAAATTACTTGCTACATTAAACTTTTCTAGTAAACTTACAACAAATATTGATTAATTATACAAAATAAGTTTTTAAAAACACCAAACAAACAAAATTCAAGCTGAACGCACGTTTTTCTGACCGTACAGCTGTGTATATAAAGAAGATGGGGGATAAGATGGCGCAACTGCCCTTTTGGTTTAGTTGTAAAATACAATTTCAAATTTAGCATTTTTTCAATTAAATATATTTGATATGTTATTATGCAAGTTTAAAAAATGGTAATTTCTAACTATATTCAGTTTGAAATATTTCAAAAAGATAAGAAAAAAATAATAAATTTTTAAGTTTTGGTGGTATCGAACCCAAGTTCTATAAAGTTTCCTAATGGCTGGTGCTCTAACCATGGTGAGCCATTTCATTCACAACAAAGTGCGTTGTTTAAATGTTTTATGAGACTATGACCACGAATTTTCGGACTTGTATTATATTTCTAAAACTTTCAATTGTTGAGCTACAAAATGACATTTTTGAACTGTAGTGGGTCATCTCTCCACATTTTTGTTGAGTCCAATCGGTTTATTAAATTCCATTAAACCACATTTAGACTGTAAAAAAAAATATTGAGCTCAGACCCACTCTATGAAAGAAAATGAATTGAAGTTATAAAAATTACACGATTAGGAGGTTTTGACACGCATACGCCAGTTTAAATCAATATATTGCAAGTATATTTAAAATATTTAAAGATTACAATCCGATGTTACGTTAAATATACATTGTTTTTAATTATTTTTTAAAAAAGTATCAGATTTAATGATATTTTAATTTTGCCGTATCTAATCATTCCTCATATGGGCATTTTGCACGCCTTATTCGCCTATCTTCTTTGATTTTATTCTTTGCATGTACTAAACAATAGATCTAGGGTTCGCAAATCCCGGCAATATTTTCGGAAAGCTATATTTCTGTAGCAGAATTCTACAGTCATCTATGAAGCACATTTTTTTGCCTTCATGTTTCATTATTTATCGCAAATATAGCATGAATGTATACGCTACGGCCGATGTAGCATTGTGTTAAGTGATGACACTTTCTAACCGGTGTGTATTTCAATTGCGAGTCGCAACAAACTGGCGCATTTATATAGGCCCGCCTATTTGTAAATGCATGTTGACAAAATGATGCTAACACTTGGAAACAAATGTCGAAGAAAGTTCATAATAGAGTTGTACTCGCGAATTAAGAATCATTTGAGAACAAACGGGGCGATGTTTACGTACATATGTAAATAATGTTATCTGTTAGTGAAAAAATGCCCCCAAACCAAAGAAAAGATGCTCTCTTACATTACCGTTCATTATGTACCATAAATGTATATGGAATATCGCATGTTTTTTCTCACAAAAAAGCTAGCATTTGCTGCAAATTAGAGATAGACGAGCTGACACGCCGTGAAATCCATAAGACGTTTTACAGCATATGTAAAAAAAAATCTGAACTAAAAATCTTTGAAACATCGTAAAATGTAGTTTATATACATTTAAAATGGGGACTCGATTTGCACGTGAATTTTACAATCCGACGTCGATTAGCGTGTTTGAGAGAAAGTCAGCAGCAAGTAAAGCGTCAACATCTGCAGTAAATATTGTCTGATGAATATTGAGGTGCCTGTAATAAAATTTATGTTTCTACAGACTGAGTGAGGTACGAAATAAGGTACATTGTAAATCACAGGTCAGTCGAAAATTTAACACATTTGTATCGTAAATTTAAAGTTTTTGTGTGTTTGAAAACACATGCACACTTGTAGAAGAAACTGTGCCATTGATCGGTTGAAGTTCAATAAAATGTAATTTATGTAATATTCATTGTCAGTATCTGTTGTGAATTCTTTGGAATAAGCTTCAACAACAAAAAATATACTGCTCAACTAAAACTAATGCGTTGAAAATGGCTGAATTTATCGATGAAGCATAATTGCTGAAATATGAAATGGCAAACCAGTTTAAATAATGTGTTTCTGACAATTATTTATATCATAAAAAACAAGAAGCAATTATTGTGAGATCTCTTGACCAATTATCGCAGTGATATAGTTTATATGCAGTCCTGATACAGAGTTAAACGTCAAAACTGGCAGTTTGAGCCTTAATTAATATTATTAATACCGCGTAAGCAGATAGGGTAACGGCTCATTTAAAATAAAACCCAATTTCATACATTATTTAAATGTATGTACAAAATAATTAGCAGCTATAATGCTTAAAATATCTGATAAGATTAAAATGCGTTCTCATACTGAAATCGACACGTAGATAAAACACTGCATACATGTACCTAACAGAGTTATCGTTCGTTATCCGCTAGGGTCCCCGTGAGAAATACCCTTCCGGTCAGGACCGTAGCAATAGACAGTGGCTATAAATAGCCACCGTCTAAAAATAGCTTTAAATTGAAATATATCAGGGAACATGCATAAATTGATAAATGAAATCGGGATTTTATTCAAATATGTTACAGAAACTCGATTATAAGTCATGTTATTAGCTTAGCATAAAAATATGTAAATTTGGAAAATAACATGCAAGACACATATTGACAAATTGTAATCGCACGTAAGTAAAATTCTACCGTCGTTTTGAAGCCGCTGGTAAGATAGATAAAACAGGACGATTGTGCTTTCTCTTCGAAGTTACTCGCATTGACGCCCACACAACATGTCTTTGGGATCTGCGCATTGACGTCATGGCATTCACCTTCAGTTGTACACCACGGCGTTTCATCAAAGTCATTGTTTACTCCCGTCACAGGGTTTACTGCACAGCAATTAAACTGCAAGCAAAAGACAATAAAAAACAAGTACAAAAACAAATTAACATCAAATTCAATATACAAACCAAGTATCATCTGCGTGCGATAAATTTCATTAAAAAACTTCTATGACGTCACCCATTGTATTTAGTCAACGTTATTTTCACTATTCAATCATCAGTTGTTGGATATATAAATATCCAACTGATAGGAGTTGGATATTTTTAATATCCAACCGTCAATCAGTTGGATATTCAAATATCCAACAGGGCATTAAACAAAGAAAACTGAAAAAATGTTGAAACGTGTATTTCCAACATAAATCCAAATTTATAAAACAGAATTTTGTCATCCATAAATGTATATCCGATAAGCCACGAATAAATTTTTTGCAGAAATATCTCCTTTTCTTAATTTTGATAGATTCGGTATCACATATAAATCACTTTCATAAACTTTTAGACTTCCTCTTTTAACCTTGAACCATATCACTCCTTCTAATTGGTTTCACAATATGGGAAATATTGTCGCACTATGACTTCATAAGACTTCTATCAATTTTTTTTAGATAAATCATCGTCTGTTAATTGACGTCAAAATTCTGATTTTTCCTTTCTCCTTGCAAGTTTAAAATATCATTCAAACGGTATCCATGTCTTTCCAGGAACTGTGGATCTCTATATACATTGTACAAGTGTGTACTTTGCGTTAAAAAATTCATCTTCTAAATCTATGTCTGCTCAGTACAGCGGTATGGTTTTCTATAACATGCGCACCTGTTCACTTGTCCATGATTAAAATGGTGTGTTTGGTAAGGCTATTGTGTATGGTATTGCTAGAATTATACTTTTGTATGACATTACAGTTGGATATATGAATGGGTCAATGCTTCTTAGAGGCTCAAATGGGGGAATTTTTTTAAGTAAGATAAATAACTCGATAATGTTGAACAGTTTAGAGAAAACATCCCCTCCTCGGGCCTTCGGCCCTCGGAGGGAATGTTTTCTCTAAACTATTCAACACCATCTCGTTATTTATCCATTACATAAACATTTGCAAGGAAACCCTGCTTGTCGATACTAGTGTGTCTTTAAGTATATACGTATGAAAGAAATCAAATAACTTTTTGCATGCGGAAATAAATTATCATGGTTAAAACGGCCATTCTCGAATAAAATGATGCATATGGGTATATCCCTCCAACTATTTTTAGAATCAGTAGGACAACAAAGTAGTGCCTTTAAGCAAAATAGTTCCTGCACTTGCAGAGTGTATATACATTTATTGGGACATTTTAAATCAGAATGCTTGACACGTGTCAGAAAAGAGGATTTGCAATTTTAAAAACAAGTGTCAAAATTGAATTATCATTTGAAGAAAAGAAATGAAATTGTTTGATGTACACCCTTTCCAAAACTGAGAAATTCCCTACTTTTACTTTCATTTTCAGAGTTTTTCAATACAGACGCATTTTGCCGGAAAACGAATCTGACTTCAAACCACGAAATTTTACCAGGAAAGAGACAATTTGATGAGCTTTCATTCAAGAGGTCCCTCGTTGCTGAACGAAAATTAGGGCCGGAGCTATGAACCATAACGTTAACATTACCACCTATGGAAAATGCATTAGTGGACTATACCCATATAATACTTGAGTTAAAATTACATATGTATTTCATTAACATTTTCAGTGATAAGGAAGCATTTCTGTGACAACAAATAAATGTTAACCATAATGTTTATTGTAGACAGGGGTTGAGTTGGTTTTTTTTAAAAATATAAGTTACTAAATGTACAGACCAGCATTTCGTAGATTGGTGTTAATTAAGCTTGAAATATAACAAAGCGCATAAAAGAGGGTTAATATTTGGACTTTTCACTGGGAATGTAAATTTACTTACATTTAAAAACAAAAGATTCCATTTATTGGAGATTGGATTACTGCTGTTTAGAGAGTCGTCGACATAGTTTTCTTCTAAAAGCGTTAGCATCTCTTCTTTTACTGTTTCATTTATCTTATAAAATAAATAGAAAAAATTCAAAATACTAAATCATAGGAAGGCAAGTTGAAACTTACCTACACTAATTAATCTGAATATTATGAACAAAAAATTAAATGTCTTATTTTGATCATTCACAAGGATGGAAATTTCGAAAATAAAAAAAAATATCCATGATTTTACATAAATTTACAGAAAATTCAAAATACATAACAATGCCAAAGATCAACATCATAAGTGATATCTAATATTTCCTTCTCTTTTTTTAAAATAATTAATATAGGCATATTTGTTTGTTATAATACCTTGTTTCTCATCATGAATCCCAACGCAACTGCTGCAATTTCCATGGCTAACAGAATTATAACGAACACAGCATACTAATTAACAAAAGAACAAAACATGATTATAATTGAAATGCACATCTAGATCGTCATTTACTTTTTGAATGTTTTTGAACAAAAAGAAACCTTAAGTCGCATGAATGCAAGCACATATATCTAACGTTAAGCATGAAAAACATGTACTTACTGTAATAAGGATGCATCTGACTTCACACAATGCTCCAAATAACCCAAAACCTGACACACAGGCAACCAGAACTCCAATGGCGATCGCCAACAGAGAGATGTTGCTCATAATCTGCTCTAAAGTTGTTGCGTTCTCTTGAAGTATGCTCAAAGCAGGCAGAACATCGTTACTTTGGTTCAATTTCAAAACAATACCAGCTACCATCAGTGTTATTCCGAGTAACTGTAAAGCCCAATCAATCAATCAATCAATCAATCAATCAATCAATCAGAGATACGAGAATTATTCAAGGAAAAGCTATTTGACATCATATTCCATATAAATAAACACTGGAAAGATATCGGTTAGTGTTTAGAGGATGAACAATATTTACCCTTGTAAAGTAGAACCAAGCCTGGCTCTGACTTTAGGGATTTAACTTGTCTATTAACGACGTTTTAGCAATAAAAATGTCTAACAGAACAATACGAAAGATGCAAAAAGGGTTCTGTTATAAAGATATCAAAGAACCTTAAACCAAATCTGACAATGTTTTGAAATGACAGTCATAATTCAGCCAATGGAATGTTAAGGAAAACTTGTGGCATGTCATATTCAGGGATAAGCTGAAAATTGTTAAGGAAAGGACAGAAAAATGTTCGTTGAAATAAAAAAAAAATTGAAAATGATTTTTAAAAGGCTGTCTTGGAATGGACGGTAGTCATTTGCCCTGCTTATCGGCTATTTTCTTGGGATGTTTATCCCTTAATGATTTTAGGGTTTTGCTAGAAGTCGAAGGAAATATATGTATAACCTTAAAGAAACATTTTCAGTCATAAAAATAATTTGTTGCCTCTCGTTGCATTAAAAAAAATTTCCTGCAAATGCATGAAGACGGATAAATAAGAATATCCTCACGCGTATACGAGGGGTGTTCGATTAGTAATGTGAATTGTAGCAGACATGATAACGCTTTGTACGATTTGGCAATTGATGAACCTGTTGAATAGCTTTATTCAAAGACTTTTTCAAACGGTATAAACAAGGCCTTGCAGCTTCACATAGTTTTAAACTTAAAGTCTTTTCAATAGAGCCTGTGTTGTAAGGTATTTTATAAGACAGTTCGTTGGTGGAGAAAGAAATTTGGCGTAGAGTCTGTCAAAGATGCAGCTAACTCTGGCCGACCTGGGGCTGTAACAGGTAAGATAAATGTCTCAAAAAAGGGAGATCATTAAAAGTGATGGCAGATTCAAACAACTCATAATATTATCATAAACTACGCTTTGTCAGGATCTAAGTATGTTTGTCTATTTCGGGATAATGCTCTATCACATATATATAATTATATAAATAAGCTTGTAAAACAATTTTTGAAATTAGGGAAGGTTACCGTCTTAACACACCCACCATACTCTCTAAATCTAGTTCCATGCGACCTTCTCCTTTTTATAAAACGTATACACTTCTGATCTGGTCATTGTTACAAGTCCCGGCGACCCATTGGCTAAGCCACCAGTCAGTGCCTAAGAACTCTACATAAATAAGCTTACAGCAACGTGATTCAGAAAAAAAAAAGATTCAGAGATTGAAATTATGTATTTTGAACCGGGAAGACTTTGAAGGAATGTGATGTTCATTTTACTACTTGAGTGGAATGCTTTTGAGATACTATATCCTATAATATAATTTGTTTATCGAACAACCCTCTTATGTACCAGACAGAGTAAGTCACCAGTCATTAACATAATTAAATATATATGGAGGACAATAAAGTGAAGACTGAAACAATATATGGAGGACAATCAAGTGAAGACTGAAACACAAGTTCGACTTTAAAATTTATAGAAAACAAAAACCTACTTCATATATTGAAGGAAATGTGAATCTATAAAATTTAGAGACAATAACAAAAATACACACACCTATATTAACATGATTACAAGCTGTAATAAAGACAAAACTTTTTTACATAATCAATTATTTAGCAATCGAATATATGATATCATTTTCCTATCGAATTTCCTTTTCTAAAATTTTAACAAAAAACTATGTGTTTCATGTATACTTTATAGGAAATTATAGTCATAAAGCTGGAAACCTTAAGAGGATGCAAATTACAACTCCTGATGAATTACTATGTACCGTGTATGAACTATGTGCGAGGACACATTTCCACTACATATACAATCCATACCACTAGAACTACACCCAATGACCCATGGGTTCTTTATAATGGTATCATTGCATCACAAAAATAATACTCTGGCCCTCATAAGAACTGTTTCAAACATATTTGAATTTCTCAACCCATACCACTGTTACTTTTATAGATTGTCCAGCGATAATGATGTGTGTAAATAATTCAAATATGTAACAAAAAGATTTCAACTTACTCCAGAAGTATTTTATCAAATCAACACATTTGTTAAAAATTATTACTTACAAAGAATAAAATGTTGATAAGAATCAAGAATACTTTCCCACAACGTCCACAGCCTTCAACCGACATCTTTGTTTGAAACAACTGCACCTTTTTGAGACAGGATTGTGAGTTACAGTTTTGTTCATATACACGCCGTCTTTTTGCTGTATTGATAAACCAGGGACACTTATATACAATGTTATTTTCTCGCGAGCTATTACATGTATTTCCTTTTACTCTTCACATACTCATGTAGATGTACTTAAGTAAACTGTTGTCATTAGACCTTTTATAAAACATATATTTGAAACTACAATCGATTTCAAACAGGTGGTAAAATTTCTCTTCTGGATGGAAAGTTTTACGCCTGTCATTGAACAATAGCATTGCAAAAGGTAACGCCCACCGATCCCGAAAAAAGCAAAAACGATTGACTGTGTTCACCCACCGGAACGTGTTCTATACACAAACTCATTATTTTTTCCCTCGTTTCACTCCTCCGAAAATAAATCTTTTCTTGTCCAATTTAAAAAACAACAACAAAATGAAATAGGTTAGGTGCGTTCGTTACAAGATCGCATTTAATAACAATTAGACACAAATAATATAAAATAATTGCATACCATATAAACAAACATGTAAATTGTGCAATACAGTGTACAGGGCGGGCAGGGAGGGATACTATCAACTCCTTACAATCTTGTAACGAACGTCGCAATGACCAAAATCACGCATGAAAAACTATTTATACTACGCGCCAAGTCACTCGTGCGTGACGAAACTACTAATAATAGAATAAAGATTTCCGTAGTGTCGTAAAATCAAAAACGTTAAGGTGGATCTCTACACCAAATAAGTGTAGGAGATTTTTGTTGCATGCATTTGTTACTAATACTCGCCACAATATTCAACAATAATAGACCTCAAAATACAATACTCTATTTTCTAGAGAAATTTAAAATATCAGTCTGGTTCCATATAACCCCTTACAATCGATTTCAAACAGGTGGTAAAATTTCTATTCTGGATGAAAAGTTTTACGCCTGACATTGAACAATAGCATTGCAAAAGGTAACGCGCACCGATCCCGAAGAAAGCAAAAACGATTGACTGTGTTCACCCACTAGAACGTATAAGAAACTGAAGACGTTTTCTAGTCCACATTGAGAGGAAGCCAGAGTGCCCGGAGAAAACCCACGTGTCCGAGCGGGCGACCACCATACCCTCTCACGTACAACCACTACTGATCACGGGGATCGTATTCGGATCGCAGCGGTGAGATGTGAATGCGCTTACAACAGCACTACCCGGACATTATATCTTTTCCCATAAGTCATTTTTAAATTAATATGTAATTGCGCTTCCTTAATTTGTTGCTGATAAATTATTCAATTTGATAAAATTAAGAAAAAAACGGAATCCCCTTAAAATAAGGAAAAATCTTGGCAAAAGTAAAATTCAAAGTCGTACATTTTATTTATAGACATTGCATTTTGAACAAAGCAAATATTTTACATTTAAGTAAAATAGGTGATTAACGTAAAACTTGCAATTTTAGAAGCAATCTTTTGTAGCCATTACGAGAGAGAGAGAGAGAGAGAGAGAGAGAGAGAGAGAGAGAGAGAGAGAGAGAGAGAGAGAGAGAGAGAGAATTTTGAAATGAAATATAACTCGAATCAACGGATTCTTCTTTTAATCCAATTCATTTTACATATATATATTGTATTAGTTAACATTTTAAAGGAAAACTGAATAAAACAAAATTCGTATAATAAATAAGTAACTACCTGTTAGTTTATTGAAATTAAATATCTACACTAAGTGTCTTACATATGATTCACACACGTCTTTTTTTATTTTTAATCAACCATAAAGTAATAACGGAAAATATCGAAGTCTTAAATTAAGTTTTCTTTTCTTCAGGGGGAGATCATCTCGATCGGTCACGTGGCTGACGGGATTTTGGGTGCAATTATGACATTGAGACGTAAATCGAATTTTGTATATGAATTTCTTAAGGTGGAAGGCTACATCGTCACAACATGTCTGACATCCGTTCGAAACGCCATTTTGTTCCGGATTATTAATATTGTGTCGTGGTACAAAATAGCTATACACCGTTAAATTGAACTCTTCTAACGAGGGAGATGATATAGAAATAAAGTCACCAAAACGCTTATATGTATGTCAATTTTCTTCCTGTTTAAAGCTTTCAACTAACATTGATTATCAGCTGTTTTGTACGGAAAACGTGGAATTTAAATAATTTACTGTTTCACCGCTATTGGCAATACATTTTAGTCATGTCATCTGCAACAGACGATCATACATTTGTGACGGATTATCGGTATAGGTAAGCAGATATCATATTTTCACTTAAACTATATACATGTAGGTATGATGAATATAAAACGAAAGTACCGTAAGTACGATCTCTTGAATTGATCCCAGTTTCCCAAATGTAAAACATTTGCAGTAAACGACTTGCTTTGAAACTTAGACATTAAACTTATGTATTTTTATTTAAATAGAAAAGGCTAGGTACATGTAGCAATAGCAGTGGAAGCCCGTATTTGCAAGCCAATTGAGATAGGGACAGAATTCTTAACAGGAGCATGTTTTTCATTTCCACACATACATGTTTATCATTATGGACATCTAATGTATGTATTAATATGCGTGTGGTTGTTGTTTATAATTGCTATTGTATATAAAAAAGTAAAAAGCAATTTCACTACTAATATTTTGTTTTGAATAGTTAAATATATATAATATATCATAAGCACTACAAATCTTATATATACAAATTCAGCATAGACTTGCCCCCCCCCTTTTTTTTTCTTCGTTAATTTTATTAATTAAAAAATGGTCCCAAGATATTTGAGACCATGTAAAATAAAGAAAGACAACTCTTAAACAGGATCTTTCATAATAATTCAGTATTTTCTTTAATTTTTCAATTTCATTCAATTTCATTCAATTTCATTCAATTTCTTTTTTTCATCCTATTAACCAACGAATAATGTTTATATTTTCAGATTTTTGAGGGATTTTGTCCAGCAGTTTGCCTTAAAAGAATTTTTTTATATTTAAGTTTCATATTTATGTGGATTCCAATAAAAATCATACAAACTTCATTCACGATGATTTTGTCTTTTATTTCTAACTTTAATGACATTTCACTTTCATAAGAATTTTAAAACAGAAATGTTTAAAAAATTGATAAATAAGGGGTTATATGGAACCAGACTGATATTTTAAAATTTCTCTAGAAAATAGAGTATTGTATTTTGAGGTCTATTATTGTTGAATATTGTGGCGAGTATTAGTAACAAATGCATGCAACAAAAATCTCCTACACTTATTTGGTGTAGAGATCCACCTTAACGTTTTTGATTTTACGACAATACGGAAATCTTTATTCTATTATTAGTAGTTTCGTCACGCACGAGTGACTTGGCGCGTAGTATAAATAGTTTTTCATGCGTGATTTTGGTCATTGCGACGTTCGTTACAAGATTGTAAGGAGTTGATAGTATCCCTCCCTGCCCGCCCTGTACACTGTATTGCACAATTTACATGTTTGTTTATATGGTATGCAATTATTTTATATTATTTGTGTCTAATTGTTATTAAATGCGATCTTGTAACGAACGCACCTAACCTATTTCATTTTGTTGTTGTTTTTTAAATTGGACAAGAAAAGATTTATTTTCGGAGGAGTGAAACGAGGGAAAAATTATGAGTTTGTGTATTGAACACGTTCCGGTGGGTGAACACAGTCAATCGTTTTTGCTTTTTTCGGGATCGGTGGGCGTTACCTTTTGCAATGCTATTGTTCAATGACAGGCGTAAAACTTTCCATCCAGAAGAGAAATTTTACCACCTGTTTGAAATCGATTGTATTTATCAATTTTTTAAACATTTCTGTTTTAAAATTCTTATGAAAGTGAAATGTCATTAAAGTTAGAAATAAAAGACAAAATCATCGTGAATGAAGTTTGTATGATTTTTATTGGAATCCACATAAATATGAAACTTAAATGTAAAAAAATTCTTTTAAGGCAAACTGCTGGACAAAATTCCTCAAAAATCTGAAAATATAAACATTATTCGTTGGTTAATAGGATGAAAAAAAGAAATTGAATGAAATTGAATGAAATTGAATGAAATTGAAAAATTAAAGAAAATACTGAATTATTATGAAAGATCCTGTTTAAGAGTTGTCTTTCTTTATTTTACATGGTCTCAAATATCTTGGGACCATTTTTTAATTAATAAAATTAACGAAGAAAAAAAAAGGGGGGGGGGGGCAAGTCTATGCTGAATTTGTATATATAAGATTTGTAGTGCTTATGATAATATTTGAAGATGAAAAGTTATATTTTTGATGAACACCTTATATATATTTAACTATTCAAAACAAAATATTAGTAGTGAAATTGCTTTTTACTTTTTTATATACAATAGCAATTATAAACAACAACCACACGCATATTAATACATACATTAGATGTCCATAATGATAAACATGTATGTGTGGAAATGAAAAACATGCTCCTGTTAAGAATTCTGTCCCTATCTCAATTGGCTTGCAAATACGGGCTTCCACTGCTATTGCTACATGTACCTAGCTTTTTCTATTTAAATAAAAATACATAAGTTTAATGTCTAAGTTTCAAAGCAAGTCGTTTACTGCAAATGTTTTACATTTGGGAAACTGGGATCAATTCAAGAGATCGTACTTACGGTACTTTCGTTTTATATTCATCATACCTACATGTATATAGTTTAAGTGAAAATATGATATCTGCTTACCTATACCGATAATCCGTCACAAATGTATGATCGTCTGTTGCAGATGACATGACTAAAATGTATTGCCAATAGCGGTGAAACAGTAAATTATTTAAATTCCACGTTTTCCGTACAAAACAGCTGATAATCAATGTTAGTTGAAAGCTTTAAACAGGAAGAAAATTGACATACATATAAGCGTTTTGGTGACTTTATTTCTATATCATCTCCCTCGTTAGAAGAGTTCAATTTAACGGTGTATAGCTATTTTGTACCACGACACAATATTAATAATCCGGAACAAAATGGCGTTTCGAACGGATGTCAGACATGTTGTGACGATGTAGCCTTCCACCTTAAGAAATTCATATACAAAATTCGATTTACGTCTCAATGTCATAATTGCACCCAAAATCCCGTCAGCCACGTGACCGATCGAGATGATCTCCCCCTGAAGAAAAGAAAACTTAATTTAAGACTTCGATATTTTCCGTTATTACTTTATGGTTGATTAAAAATAAAAAAAGACGTGTGTGAATCATATGTAAGACACTTAGTGTAGATATTTAATTTCAATAAACTAACAGGTAGTTACTTATTTATTATACGAATTTTGTTTTATTCAGTTTTCCTTTAAAATGTTAACTAATACAATATATATATGTAAAATGAATTGGATTAAAAGAAGAATCCGTTGATTCGAGTTATATTTCATTTCAAAATTCTCTCTCTCTCTCTCTCTCTCTCTCTCTCTCTCTCTCTCTCTCTCTCTCTCGTAATGGCTACAAAAGATTGCTTTTAAAATTGCAAGTTTTACGTTAATCACCTATTCTACTTAAATGTAAAATATTTGCTTTGTTCAAAATGCAATGTCTATAAATAAAATGTACGACTTTGAATTTTACTTTTGCCAAGATTTTTCCTTATTTTAAGGGGATTCCGTTTTTTTCTTAATTTTATCAAATTGAATAATTTATCAGCAACAAATTAAGGAAGCGCAATTACATATTAATTTAAAAATGACTTATGGGAAAAGATATAATGTCCGGGTAGTGCTGTTGTAAGCGCATTCACATCTCACCGCTGCGATCCGAATACGATCCCCGTGATCAGTAGTGGTTGTACGTGAGAGGGTATGGTGGTCGCCCGCTCGGACACGTGGGTTTTCTCCGGGCACTCTGGCTTCCTCTCAATGTGGACTAGAAAACGTCTTCAGTTTCTTATACGTTCTAGTGGGTGAACACAGTCAATCGTTTTTGCTTTCTTCGGGATCGGTGCGCGTTACCTTTTGCAATGCTATTGTTCAATGTCAGGCGTAAAACTTTTCATCCAGAATAGAAATTTTACCACCTGTTTGAAATCGATTGTATATTAGCATCATGAATATGTGTACACTTTTGATTCACAAGTGATAGTATGCGCGTGCTTTACAAATGGTTAGTATTCACCGATAAAAGTTGAGTGTTTTTAAATCATACATGTATCCATTACGATTATAATACATGGGTCGCATATTAATAAATGTAAATGTAAAGGTAGGGGCTTATAGTCTTGCTCGCAAATTGAATTGCCTCGTACGACTCCTACATATTACCCATCTGGCGAGACCTGTACAATCCATAGCATCCTCGAGTCCCTTCCTATGGAACATACAACAGAGCTGCCAAATTACGGCGCTAGCGTTTTTAAATGACATATAGTCACATGTATAGTACAAGGTTAGCTTTTTAAAAAGAAAAGAAAGTCAGCAGGCGGAGTTTTTTCTAGGTCAGAAATGAATACACAATTTATTAAAATACAAGAAATACAGTTTCTAGAACTAGAACAATTTATATAATAATACATGTATATGGGTGTACATTTAGTTTGCACCTTAATTTTTTATAGTTGTAAGTGAAGAGCCAGTAGCAGTGTACATACAGTGTATAACGGCATGTACATCTACTTAATTATTACCAACAGTAGTAATTTTGCAAAGATTACTCTCTGAAATTTCATGGCCCCGTCGCAGCCTCCTGCCAATACATACCCCCTTCATTCTTAATAATGGAGCTGGGAAGATATATAGGCGGACTCCGGACCGTGGCTGCGAACGATACCCATGGACAGTTTTCCAATACGACGATGCGCTGTTTAACCTAGACATCGACCAGTATCATAACTTCTATGAATTTCTCCAACACAGACTAATATCTGAATCCTTTACAGAAATCCAATCTTGAACATTTGAGGATAAGATTGTTAACATTTCTTGAACTGGCTTGTTTCTGACCGAAACTGACCAACACTGATGTCAAGAGATATAAAAGCTTTAAATATGAGATTCTATATGTTGTTTTGTATGCAAGTTATCCATACAAGAACAGGACAATGTCTTTTTAATCACTTAAAACAGCTGTCTGACTGCGAAGCTACAGACTTATTTTGAAGATCTGAAAAAATTTGTAGGGGGTTCATTGGTGTCCTATCTACAACCATTTGTTTATGTTGTAACTTTGTCTCAAAATAGGGTACCCTATTTTCATCCGTTGGCATGGGATCTAGTTTGAGACTCCCGTGTCTATGGAGACACATTGAGGTTTCATTTTCATAGGAAAACATAAATGTCAATTCAAAATATCCGTGTTAATTTGATATGCATTTTATCCGTTCTACAATTATAAATTAAAGTAAATTCTTTTTAGATGTGGGATAGGGGTTCAAAAAAGTGATTGTCTTAAATTAAAAAAGTATACATTATATTTCAATGAAAATAAATCTTCAATGTACCTTCACAGACACAGACAAATATATCTTGTGGTTTTTGAGGCCCATTTTAAGAATAAGGAACCCCACTTTGAGATAAAGTTACATTTAGACCTTTTTCTCAACAAATGGTTGTAGAGAGAACACCAATGAACTCTCTTCATATTTTTTCAGATTTTTAAATCTTCAAAATAAGTCTGTAGCTTATTGTTTACATTATAATGTTTACATTCTTATCCTCAAATGTACAAGATGGCCGCAACATCTCCCTTAATTAGTCAGCCCGCGAGCTAACTAATAAGTCACTGGCAAAAATGACGTCACGTCGTTCGTTTACGTTGTGGTTTGGGCTTATTTAAATGGAAAATGAAGTCATTTAAAGACTTCTGATACGTCTTTGTAACGATCTGTAAATGCTCTGGATATATTATACAGCCAAAGCTTGTCACTCCTGTATTATCACTTAGAAAGTTTAACAATTTAAAAAGTTTTCGGTACAACGCTGCAATCGCCCCTCTAAGTTTTTACAAATTATTTTCCATTATATTCAAATCAGGGGACTGTACCGGCCAGCTAATGAAATTGATATTATTTCTAGCCTTATAATTTTCAACATCTCTGGCTCTATGTATAGGGACATTGCAATCTTGAAGCAAGAAATTTTGATAGTGACGTGCTTCTACTGGCCATAAGTTATTGCCATTGTACTTACAGGCCTGTTAATAGTTCCTTCGACAGTCACCCCCCCCCCCCCCCCAAGATCATGACACTTTGGGCTTTCGTTTAGCTAGGGGACACACGTACTTGGGTGACATGGCTTCATCCCTGAGCCGCCGTATGAAAATCCTCTGGTTAGCACCCAAAAAAACTTGGCTCTCGTCAGTAAAAATGACTTTATCACACTGATCATTAACATTCCATCTGACTTTAACCCTACTCACATTTTCTTCTTTAAAACACTTCTGTGGTACCCTTGTTGATATAAACATCGCTGTGCAGTTCATTGAGACACTTGTCTGGGTCTGTGACAGTGTTGATCATAGCTGTTGGTTAAATCACCCAAATGGACAAGTATGGTTGTCCGAAGCCGCCTCACTAAAGATCTTTCATCTCTGGGGTCCAGACTCCGTGGGCTCCCGCTGAGAGGTTTGTTTTTTGTGCACCCCCTCTTCTTAAATCTTACTATAATATGGAAACTGTTCTACCACGAATGCTTAGTGTATTAGCAATATGCTGTAATGTATAACCCTCATTCTTCACAAATACAATATTTTTCACGTCGTAGTTCAATTCTTTTTTTTTAATTTCTGCCATTTTTAAAATGTCTACAATGTACAATCTGCTACAGGTAAAGCAGATGACATGTAACTTCCGGAAATTACGTAAGAAGGGATATTTCAAAATGTTTAAAATAGAACAGATACTGTAAACTTTATTCTGCGTAATTTTTACGACCGCCGCCATTTTGCCGACTTAAAGCACGTGTCTGTAGTCAGGTCGTCTCATGTCCAGGTACCTATTTCAACCACTGGGTGGAGAGTGTTCACAAGTAGAGAAAAGCAGGGATGTATAGACGTCCCTGAGTAAAGTAACTTGCCCAAGGTTACAAGGTTACCGTGATAACGACAGACCGGACTCGAACATGAGGCTATTGTGTCAAAATCAATCGACGCTCTCAAATGCGCCAACACAAAAATACAGTGTTCCTTTATGATCCCCAAACCCCGCTACTTTAATTTTTATGACACATGACAACATGGCGATTTCAACCCATTATGAAACAGTTTATATCAATCATCAAATCTTGTTGTTTTATTTCTGTAGCGCAATAGATGTAGCTTCATTCTACTGACCCGCAGGTCCCGAGTTCGAATACTGCAGGGACCTTTCTTTTCATTGATGCGGTAAAATTTTAAAAGTTTATTTTTGCAAAATTGAATTTTATTGTTATTTTCAAGTCGAACGCATGCTAGAAATCCATTTCGTTTAAGTAATTAATAAGCGTGGGCTTACACGCATAAAGTTTTCCAATTAAATGTGTTCAGGACATTGAATTTAATTTTTCTAAAACTTTATGTTCTATGAAGTAAAACGTGAAAAACCTTCAGATATGAAAGAAAGTCCGACCTCATATTTTTGCGAGAGTCACGTCAAACCTTTCATTTCAATATAATTATTACAGTCTTGCACCATACATCCAACAATTATATAAAAACTCATTTCCATCATTAACTTAATTTCGTTACAACGACTTTTCGTGAAATTAAACAAATACAAAACGGTATTAATTTTACATTAAAAAACATGTCTTGGCAAATAACCAAAAATTAAAACTATAACAGTTTCCAATGTTATATTTTCCTTTTTGTACATGAATACAATGAAAATACATTTAAATATAAAAAGATTCAGACTGTAAAGTTGAGCAAGAGTTAAACGAGATGTTTGTGAAACACTTATGCCCCCTCCCTTGGAAACATCCACGAAGACAATTAACGGAAACTGTAAATAATCAGAATTTTTTTAAGTCCAAGGAGCATAACTCTGTCGAAAATTCCTCGATCATAATTATTCAAAATCAAACTTGACCTAGACATTATTATGATAAATCAGTATACTAAATCTTATTTCAATATGTGCAACCTCTGCGAAGAAAATAAACTACAAATAGATGGAATTTTTATTAAGTCCGAGAGGCATAACTCTAGATATGTCAAAAATTGCACGATTGCACCCCAAATCGAACTTGACCTAGATATTATCATGATAAATCTGTATACTTAATTTAAACTCAGTACATGCATAAACGGAAACCATTGGTGAACCGACTGACCGACAGACTGACAGACGGACAGCAGCAAAGCAATATGCCCACCCTTCGTCGAAGGGGAGGGGGGGGGGGCATAAAAAATATAAATAAATTTGGAATCCCAATTTATCACACTTATATAAGAGGTCTAACGTCAACACATTGGTTTTCGGATGTGATGAACAATATTTTAAGTGAATGCACACAGTTTTTTTTTTCACACTGGAAAAGACTCCGTCCTAGTTCTAGATTTGTAAAGGGCAATGATGAATACAACAGCAAACATCTGGAAAAAGTTTTAAAAAATAGTTTATATACACAAAGGTGAATCATTTAATCATAGGTGATTATTTCATTTTATAATAACTATCGACATTCAATTCAAATAATCTATAGTTTTTATTTCATAGTAATTGTAGAAATGTTACATGTATCAGGTAAAAAAAATCTTTCAATAAATATAGAAGATTGTCTATTACGTTGAATTTTACTGAATTTAATTAAGATTTTACAAATTTAAAATGAATTATTTTTTATGCCCACAATACATATTTAATAAACAACCTGAGTGGCAATTACGGCAAACAAGTTTCCGGAAATTGAATTGGAATAAGTCAGGATTATATGTTCCATTCGATCAAAGCAGCCCTATGAAATATAGGATGTACATTTCTTAAATACATATAACATTCAGTCACAGTCAACAATATTAGTAATAAATAATACAAATCCTTTCACAATATAAAAAAATCCCCATGAATTAAGAGCATTGTTTTCACAACTTTTGTAAAAATTCCATAATATTTTAAAAAGCTCATAAAAAAGATAAAAAGCATGTCACAACCGCAGCCTTAAACTACTATATATATATATATATATATATATATATATATATATATATATATATATATATATATATATATATATATCAATGCAACCCTGCAAAATCCGATGATTCTCTTAGACTTATCAACATTTCATCTTGTTTGAGAAATATACCAAAATATTTCAAAAGAAAAAAATCTATTTCAGGTCCATTAAAAAGACCCTCGGTGAAATGAATCAAACTTAACCTCAGAATCACCTTTTCATTATATATGAGAGAATTTGCCGTGGCCGGACATTGAATTGCGATGTTAAGAATGCCAGATCTTTGGCAGCAGGTTTTCGGCAAAGTGACTTTTTGACAGTTTCTTGTAATTATACACCAAGGACTCCTCACAAAAGCATTTGTGTTATCAGCAAATGAATTTTCGTCACAGCAGCCAATCTAGAGGATTGAGAATTAAACAGTTAAAAAAAAATACATGTATTTCATTTCATTTCAGAGTAAATATCAATCTTCTTTTTTAAAAGAAAATAAATATTATTTGATCCAGGGACATTTTTAAGCGAACACAGAATCTTTGGAAACCGAATTTTGCATCAAAATAGATCGACTATAGTATGTCTTTTTGCGCGTTATTGATACACTAAACAGTAAATGTAGGATGCATTGCAAACAGATATTGTTTTAACATAATATTTGCAATGCAAATCCAAGAGTAAGAATACTGTATAACTTGTAATACAGTCAATTCAATATTCTAGATTGAATAATAATTTTGCATACCTTGAACTGTTTATTAAAAAATGGTTCTTGGTTTTTTTTAATTAGCTCTACTCTTTGTTTTGTTATTAAGTAACTCTTAAAATATCATATTTTGATGTTTAAACTAATTATACCCCCCGCCCCCCATTTGGGGGGGGGGGGGGTTATATAGGAATCACTTCGTCCGTCCGTCCATCCGTCCGTCTGTCTGTGCAAAATTTGTGTCCGGTCCATATCTTTCTTATGGAGAAACATTGGAAGATTGCTTATGACCTAAGAGTGTGTTATGACCTTGACCCAAGGTCATTTCGGGAAGGTCAAGGGCAGAAAAAGTGCAAAATTCGTGTCCGGTCAATATCTGCCTTATGGAGAAGCATTGAATGTTCTTACTTCACACAAAGATTGCTTATAACCTAAGGGTGTGTCATGACCTTGACCCAAGGTCAATTGAGGAAGTTCAAGGCCATTGTTTAAAAAATGCTTAATTCCTGTCTGTGTCATGTCTTGTATTAATGGAAATAATAAGAAGCTAAAATTTGTCACAAAGCTTGCTTGTCTCAGGCCACATAAAACTATTCTTTAGATTCTCATCCCTGTCTCTCTGAAAATGGCCCTGATGTATTTTTTTAAAAAAAAAAACATGTGTGGAAAAAAGATTTCGGACAAAAATCGGGCTCAGTATACCAATAATTCAAAATGTTTGAAATAAAATGGATTTTAAAGAATGGAAATTAGTTTGTGTATTCATATTAGCATTAACAGTTTTAAAAAATAGAGCAGTTGTTATTTGTAGAAATTGGACTGTGAAATAGATTCATCCAATATTTTCTATAATAGAAAAAATACACGAGTTATGATTTTTCCTTAGCGGGGGTATCAATTGTGAGCTTGTTTTTAATTTTCCATTTAAAGTTAAAAAATATTGTTGATGTTTGCGCTATCGTCTACTTTACAGTTTACGTTGACTTACCGTTAATGATGCAGAGTGTACTGCATTGAAAACTATACTATCAATGCTCAACAAGGAGTCGTCATTTAAATTTTTTGGTAAAGTTTTGAGCAACAGGATTTTGTTTTCAGGAGTAAACTGAAAAAAATTAAGAAATAAAAAATTCAAGTCAGTCCCAACTCCGATATATATATATATATATATATATATATATATATATATATATATATATATATATATATATATATATATATAAAAACATTAAAAATAACCAACGACACGAACAATAAAGTAAAATATTGTCAAATTTTCGGGACAACCCGTCCCTTCTTCAGGAAAACAAAATAAAAACTTCATATGAAAGAAGAAAAACGTCTACAACACTAGAACTAAACTAAAAACTGAATAATATATAAAAACTAAATAATATATAAACACCGGATCGAAACGTGGCAACTACATCTTTGTATTATCTTTGTTCGTGTCGTTGGTTATTTTTAGTGCTTTTTTATACCTCATCCTATAACCGTGAATCTTTTGATCCGACACTATAGATAACGAGTGTTGTTGGTTTGTTAGTGCTTCTTTTATATATATATATATATATATATATATATATATATATATATATATATATATATATATATATATATATATATATATATATATATATATATATATACATGATTTCATATGCTTCATTCTAATATTGTCTTAATTTTAAAAATTACAAATGTATGACGTAAAGACGGAATTCATATTACTTATTTTCTGAGAGGAGAGCTATTCACCTCTTTGCGCTATAAATATTTCATATATCAATTTTTGATCATACGTAGTACTTCTTGACAAAAATGAAACAAATGCAATTTATGTCGTTAAAAATATAGGTACAGATAATTCGAATCTAAATGAATTTTCACTTTCTAAGATGAAAAACCTGGATGCATGATAACGTTAATAAAGCATATTTTAAAGAAAAGTTTCGATAACATCAAAGGTGTCAAGTTTTAACTAATATACACCATGGAATCGCCGTTTGTTAACGACTATAGATGCTGATTCTGAGTGCCCTGCCTTTTCACTCAAAATCAAATTTAAATGACCTGATTAGTTACGGAATTTAATACAAATAATTTACTTACTACTTTTTTACTTGGATAGTTTAATCTTAATTACATCCCAACGAATCATTGATATTTAATTAAAAACCAACAAATTAAATCGATCCAAAAAAAGACATCATGGTACATGTATATTTATTTTTATTCTTAACAATTTATTTTCTACGGGAAGAAAGAGAGAAAACGTTGGTTAACAAAACAGTGTGATTTACACTTCCTGATATCGATTTAAAGTGGGATTTTTCAGTGGTATAGGTATTTGTAAAAGTTATGAAAGATGTAGAAATAATATTGGACAACGTATGCATGTAGTTTCATTATTTTTTTTACTGAAAGGAATTTGTTTATTGAGATATTAATTAAATTATTATTTATGATATGTTGATTGCAGAGTTATAGACATGTGTATTATAATTCTTTATTTTAACAAAATCACAAACCTGTATTGTACCTATATACAAGGTGACCGCCCCCCCCCCCCCCCCCAAAAAAAGTAAACATAGGAGAAGAAAAGAACTCATGGTATTAGATGATTCAACTCACCACGTCTTTAATCCTGAACATGAAGAAAACAATTCCTATTTCCATGACAAACACCACTACCATCAATAAGGCATACTGTCCAACGAAAAATGACAATAAAGTAATGTGTTAGTTGAACTTTTCTTGCACATGTTACTCAAATTTAATATAATTTTGTTTTAACTTATTTTTTTAAAAGAAAAAGCTTTGAAAATATATAATTGTGAATTTGAAATAATAAAACTTACTAAAATTATTAAACATTTGCTTTCAAACCAGGTTCCTAGACACCCCAAGACGCCCGATATTACCAAAAGGACGCCAATGGCAACCATTGAAGATGACAGTGTGTTTAAAATGTCACCCAGATTGATCTCAACCACTTGCAATGTGTTAAGGAGCTGGAGCGCATCAAATGGAAGGATATTTATTTTGATAGCTATCCCTGCCATCACCTGACCAATACCAAAAACCTGGGGTAAAGAAATTCGGTGATAAGCTAAAGTGCGACAGAATTTACAATCAAAAAGATTTGTATTAGGTTATGTGACTAGGTAAAAAAAAACTACTTACATTATAAGTATGTTGTACTACATACACTTTTTGTACGTCTGATGTAAATGCGGAAATTGAAGGAATTCAAAACTGAGTTTGACACCTTTCAAAGTTTTAGCAATAGAAACTTTTTTTTTATCGATTTTTATGGTCGAGAGAACTTTAATGCAAAACTTAATTTAAAAATATTCTGTTGAATTATACAAATCTTGAAACGATAATAAAAGGGAAAATCATTATTCTTTTACAAGCGAGAAAGAGTTAAATGAAGACAATGTTACGTATGGTTTAAACATACTGAAATTGTTAAAAATGAACATGAATCATCATGTTGTCAAGTTTTATGTTGACGCGATTTCCTGTATTTCTTAATTCCCTCCACATCAACCTTTTATTTTGATTTATAGCAGGCTTTATCTCAATATATGCAAATAACAACAAGAGATAAAAGAAATACTTACTATTAGTACACCATTGATCAGGATGAATATTACTTTTACAGCTTTACAACAGTAATCAATCGCCATCTTGATTCAGTATCTCAAATTATAGTACATTGTACGTATTTCTTCCCGGACATAATAAAAAAAACCCGGTCAACTGAAAAACACAATCCTTTACTGAAGCCTCATCGTAGATGCAACGCATTTTCTAAGTTCAAATGTTCGTACATAATTTTTGTACGCTTTACGCTTGTGATTCATCAGAATAGAATTTTATAATAAAAAAAATGTACACTTGTCTAATGATGCTGTGTTTTTCGTTTATGCTACATGACCAATAAATGATATTTTGCATGCTTATGTGGTTTGTCCACTCTAGAAAAACGAATATTACGAACAAAACAGTAAAATTGGTAAGTAGTAGTTAATGATGACTTCAGATAAAATAATCAGAAACTCTTAAACTATTTAAACACCACGTTTTTAGTTTCCTAACCACAGTTGAATTAAAAAAATTATTAATTAATTATCCAATTCATGGTTATTACTTTCTGACATGTACAATTCGAAAAAAAAGACCTCAGCCGTGGTGGCATAGCTATGCCACAATAGAAGCAAATTCTGGTGAGCATATATTTGGTATTATTTCTCGGAAAACTCGAGTTTATAATGGACAACGGGACAAACCTCTTAGAAAGTTAGGCAATGATTAATGTTAGTTGATTTCCCGGATTTTAACTATAGACAGTCAATAATTATAATAATTGTATTCGTCATTTTTTGACGGTTTTAACTATAGTCCGTCAATTATTAATGTTTTCGTCATCATGTTGACAGTTTTATTTAGGATCTCTCATGATTTGCGTTGGTATATGATATTTATCCAACGAGTTGTGTGATTTCTACATGGTATCCCCGAGTCTTGGCGAGGCGATAGAAAACACACAACGAGTTATGTAATATTAAAGGGGCATGGTCACAATTTTTGTCAAAAATTATTTTTCCGATTTTAATGTATACAATGCTTCAATGAGGCATTTTTTTTTACATGCAACCAAAATTTGAGTGACATTCGTTGAGTTATAAGGGAGTTACAGAGCTTACAATTTTTCGCTATGTAAACAAAGCTTTTGTTTACATTTTGAATGCTGAAATGAAAATTCCAGTTTTAGACCTAAAATGAATTTGTTAAACGCTAGGAGCTGTTTCTTTATGCTTAACATGAATAAGAAGTTAGAAAAATCACTTTGAAAAAGCTTTTTTACAGGTATATTGAACCTATGTAAACAAAAACAGAGCACGAGCCTTGTTTACAAGATAAAGAATTGTGAGCTCAGTGTCTTGCTTATAACTACGATTGACTCTCAAATATCAATTGATCATTTAAAATGCATTTCTATAGCATTATAAATAATGAAAACAGAAAGATAGAATTTGACCAAAATCGAGACCATGCCCCTTTAAAAACTTATGAATGTTTGTGAAATTTGTTGACTGAAAATATTATCCCGGAAACATTTATGAAAATGCGTATATGACTTTTAAAGTAATATAATAAAAACTTCTAAATTAACAAAGAGAAAACGATATCTTTTCATGTGACACTATGTACTTTGAATTTTCGTTTGAAAATTGTATAATTACCGAGATTGTTCACGTGACGTGGCTTTTCGGTAAAGATACTGCGCAAAATGACATGACTTTTTGTATTGAAATCACTGCACATCTTCATACTGTGACTAGGTCTTACAGAGGTAACGAACAATAGGAAACTAGATATGACGATCAAAGTTTCTTTTTCTGGTCAAATATATTTGATATATTGCTTGTCATTATCTTGTCTAAAATGTTCAAACCCCTTTTAAATTCATAACTGTATACAAATAAATTTGTTTAGAATATAATTTAATCTGACCTTTCTAACCATATAATTACCAAAACATTTACTCAGAGAATACATTTTAAATAAAATTACAAATAAACTTAATTAGTTTAACGGCATATAATACAGGAATGGAAAATGTCCTTTGATGATACATATACATAGTTATTAGTGTTATTGTAACGTGTAATGTGGGTTCAAACCACGGATAATAATTTTCCCTAAACGTTTCCTACGTTTTTAAATGATTGGAGTAAAATCAACTCTTAAACACTTTTCATCAAATTAAATCAAACACGATGATTCTAACTGATTTATAACTAATTATTTTCCTTCAGCTATCCTTGTACAACACTTGGTCTGAAACCACTGTTTCAGACCACCGTTTCAGACCCTGTGCTGAACCTAGTCCGAACTTATTTATTTCTGAGCCTATGCTCCCGGACTATATGATATACCGTAATGTTTCAAATGGTCCACCCGCAGTATTTTGGGGTCCCGCAAATGAAACATAAAGCGTACCTACTATAATCGCTGTATCTCTGCTCTCTGAGGTCTTTTCTCCTCTGCGTCTATCAGCAGACTAACTACTATGCGCAGACGCGCTTCCTATTTATACCCTACGTCAATTCTGCTGACTCATCGCAGGGTCATCAAAACGTTTGAGACAGTTAACCACACCCAAGGAATAGCTTATGATTGAATATATTTGATTGACCCTGATTGCTCTATTTACATAATCAAAGGAATTTTCATTACATTACCCACGACTCCGAAATATATGCGACCCTGCATATGAAGTAAAACCAAATACGAACTCTTTTTTTTTCATAATACTTTTTTGATAAAGTTATTCAACAAAACAAAATGTTTTAGAAGCATAACAGGTTTCTGCCTGTTCATATCAATCAATGTCTTTCATTCCATGTACTCGAATTCTTCCTCTTCCACAATTTCTTCAACCTGCTTGTCATCCTTGGTGTAGGTTGACACGACTTTGTGCATCTTCCGCTTCTTCAAAACTCTCTTTTGTCCATCACTAGACTGATTCTCCGTCTGTTTGCTCAACGACTTGTACGTTTTTCCAAAACTGCATTTCGGAACGGAAGATGGGCAGACCCCGCTGCTTTGGGTTGAAACCAATGTTGTTGACCTCTTTGGTGCAAACACTGGAGCTGGTTCTGTACGCTTTCGCACAACTCTACCCTTTTCCAAAGGACTACGGCTCTCTGGTTTCGCACTATGCTTCTCTTTCTCACTTTCACCCTTATCTTCATTTGACGCTACTTGAGACTGCTCTTTGATCCCCTCTGAATTTTCTTCACAGGACTCGACTCCCTCGTCACTGGAACTGTCATCTGTACTGGATACCTGTCCAAGCAAATCACCTGGGTCCTTTGTAAGCCACCCCTCATCGCCGCTGTCAACACCATTGTCATTCTGATTGACTGATTCTCTCTCATGGAATTTCATCTCATGTCTGATCAAATATTCCTTCTTCTTGAATAATTTTCCACACGTTTTGCAAGAAAACTTGCCTCCCGTGCACCTCATCAAATGTTCAGGCCATTGGTTATCAACAACTTCTCCTTCACACAATGGACAATGATTTCTAACTTTAGCTTTTGTTACTTTCAGGTTCGGCATTTTCTACAAAATATAAAAAAAAAACAGCTTTATTACTTAATAATAAAGTTTTACACAACTTAATAGGACTCATAGTCCTCTAACCACTTCGGACGGCCACATTTTCTTTTAGGCCTGGTAGACTCGACAAGTACATCAACACTCTCTACAATCTTATCAGTTTCTTGCTCTTCTTCTGTTTCAGTATAACTGTCTAACAACTTCTCCTCTGAGAATTTGATCCCTCTTTTTGCGTAAACGATCACAATGTATAATCTGCCTTTCTCCTTTTCTTCCACATTTAACAGCGTAGAGAACATCGGACCATTTATCAAGGACTTCAAATGGCCCGCGCCAAAATGAAGTGAGTTTCGGAGAACAACCTATTTTCTTTTGTGGAAAATAAACAAAAACTTGGTCCCCTGGTTTGATTTCTCACAAAACATCTTCATGTCATGATAGTTTTTCTGTCTATTCATAGCAGCTTCTGTGTATTGACGAACAAAACTGTGAGTTCTCTCTATTCTCTCTCTAAGAGTCCAAGCCCATTCATTTGGACTCAATTCTTTTAGAGGCTCCGGCATCTCAAACTGCAAATCCAATGGCAAAGACGTTTCTCTTCCTAGCATAAGCATGTTAGGTGTAAAACCTGTCGATTCATGCTCAGCTGACCTATATGCCATCATAATATAGGGAATATGTGTGTCCCAATCTCTTTGATTTTCCTGTACGTATGCGCTAAGCATACTTGTTAAGGTTCGGTTGAACCTTTCTACCATCCCATCAGACTGGGGATGGTAGGCAGTGGTTCTCGTTTTCTGAATGTTTAAAAGTTTACACACTTCCCTAAAAAGTTCGCATTCAAATTGCCTGCCTTGGTCAGAATGTATTATTTTAGGTGTCCCACGCCTTACAATAACTTCCTCTACAATCAATTTAGCCACGGTCTTAGCCTCTATGTTTGGCATAGGAAAAGCCTCCGTCCACTTGGTAAAGTAGTCTGAGACTACTAAAATATATCTGTTGCCATTTTCTGTAACTGGAAGTTCGCCGAGAATATCAGCTGCTATGCGCTCTAAAGGCATTCCTGATGGAACTATCTGCATCGGTGCTATCTTTTTCTTGTTTGGATTCTTCCGCTTCATACAAATATCACAGCCTGTGACATATTGTCTAACATCTTGGTGCAACCCAGGCCAGTAGAACCTTTGCCTTACTCTTGCCAACGCTTTATGCACTCCAAGATGTCCCGAGTTTCTTTCATCATGACATAGTCTCAAAATCGTTCTTCTGTCAGAAAGAGGAATAACTTGCTGGAGTATTTCGTCATTTGTCTCGAACACTGTCCATTGTCTACATACAATTCCATTTACTAGTTTCAGTCTCTTCCATTGCTTCCATAGTGATTTCAGAAAATATCCTGCACTTCTTATATCTTCGAACGATGGTCTCTCATTTGCTTCTAGCCAAGACTTGACTAAAGCTATGTCTTTATCTGCTTCTTGACTTTCTTGCACTGACGTGCTGGCTGTATACTTTTCTTCGAAGACTGATCTAAATTGCCCTTTGCTTATAAGGTTTTTGCCATTGCAGTTATCCTTTCCACATTGTCTACATGGCATTCGGCTCAAAGCATCTGCATTCGTGTGCATTTTCCCTGGTCTATGTTGAATTTCGAATTCATAAGAAGAAAGTGTTTCGATCCATCTAGCAAGCTGACCTTCAGAATCTCTCTTGTTCAATAATCATCGTAATGAACTATGGTCTGTTCTAATTAAGAATGGCTTTCCGTACAAATAATGTCTGAAATGTTTCACAAAATGGACGATGGCCAGAAGTTCCTTACGTGTGACACAATATTTTCGTTCTGCTTTACTTAAACAGCGACTTGCATAGCAAATCACTTTTTCTTCCCCATCTTGTATTTGTGACAACACAGCGCCCATAGCCATGTCGCTGGCATCAGTGTCCAAAATAAATGGTTCTGTGAAGTCTGGGTGTGCTAGAATGGGTGCACTGATTAACCTATTTCGCAAAGTTTCAAACGACTTTTGACAATCGCTAGACCAAATGAATTTTGTTCCCTTCTCTGTCAAAGCATGTAATGGTTTCGCCAAAACTGCAAAGTTTGGAACGAATTTACGATAATAGCTACAGAAACCAATGAAGGATTTTAGTTCTGTTACATTACAAGGTTGAGGCCATTTCTTAATAACTTCAGTCTTCTTTGGGTCTGTGGAGATACCATGTTCAGACACAACATGTCCTAGGTAATCAACACTTCGTGAAAATAGCGCGCACTTTTTCGCCTTCAGTTTTAGTCCTGCTGCTGCAAGTTTGTCGAAGACTCTCGACAAATTAGTCTTTATTTCATCAAATGTCTTTGCATATACAATGACATCATCTAAATAGAAGAGACAAATGTCCCAGTGCAACCCTTGTAATGTTAACTCCATTAGCCTCTCGAACGTTGCGGGGGCGTTACACAGACCGAAAGGCATGACATTGAATTGATATAGCCCATTTCGAGTGACGAATGCTGTCTTGGCTTTGTCTTTTGGCTCCATCTCAATCTGCCAATAGCCTGAGTGTAAATCGAGGGTTGAAAACCATTTACACCCTGCCAGTTGGTCCAGGGTCTCATCAATGCGTGGAATTGGATAGGCGTCTTTTTCAGTTATAGCATTCAAACGCCTATAGTCTACACAAAATCGTGTAGAACCATCCTTCTTTTTCACAAGCACCACTCTAGAAGCCCAAGGACTGTTTGAGGGTTCTATTATCTTGTTTTCCAACATTTCCTTCACATGCTTTTCTACTTCTGTATTCATGTGTTCTGGGAGTCGTCTAGGAGCTTCCTTGATGGGTTTGTGATCACCGGTGTCAATGCTATGTTTAGCAAGTCCTGTTCTTCCCATGTCTTTATCGGATTTTGTAAATAGATTAGCATACTTTATTTGGAGTGTTTTGACTGCACCTGCTTCTGTTTTGCTCATATTCTGGCTAGTCCTTCTATACAACTCCTCTAAATGTTCAGGCAGTTTCTCAACTCACATTGTAGCTTGGTAATTTTCCTCTATTATACGGTCTATGGGTGACAATTGCCCAACCGTTGTTCCAGTGTGGATGATAACATTGTTGTCAGACGGATTAAAGAGTCTTACTGGAACAGTAGAACTACCTTTCACTACTGTTCTTCCAACCAATCCTCTGCCAGAACTCAAAAATGTTTCTGCTGGTTCCACTACTCCAACATCTAAGTGCATCTCTTCATTCTCTGGAACTACAACTTTTCCTTTTGTAACAATTTCCATTTTGGATGGTATGGATATAGTTTCAAGTGCTACAATTCTAAAGCATCCAATTCTCCCCTCAAACTCTAGTGAGTGAGTTTCATCTCCTAAGGTCAGTGTTCTGTCCTGCAAATTAATTATGCCCTTGTTAGCCTTCAAACAATCAAGGCCCAGAACAGCATCAACAGTCATGTCAGCAACCAGTGTTGTCTGATATAATATTTTGTTGCCAAACTTAAATTTGACAAGTGCTTTACCGTAAATTTGAAGAGGCGTACCAGACGCTGATAGAATACTTTGATTCGTTTCAGCTAATTCAATTTTGCACTTTTTATTTATCGCTTCAAACTTTTCCCGAGACACTAGTGTAACTGTAGCCCCTGTATCAACTAACGTCATGGCAGGAATATCATTTATGTTTCCTCTGACATACATTCCTGGTTCATTAGCATTTCTTTGAACGCCAATGCTTCCTTGGTACCCACGTGTTGCAATTGGTTTTCTCATTCCAAGCGTTGCCTTTTTGAAATGTCCGGAGCTGCCGGTTTTCCTTTCACCAGGTTTGTCAACTTTGTTCTTGTTCAGTAATGGAAACTTCTGATCATTTTTTCTGTTTGACTGGTTAAGTCTGCAATTTCTCTTTATATGACCAGGTTTGCCGCAATTGTAACACTTCATAGGATTTACTGGCACATTGTCGGTTCTATGAGATCCCTTCTGTTCATGTTTCAAATCATTAATTTCTTTCTGCAGTTTAACCAATATCTCCTTCATTGAACCGACAGTTTCCTCCAAACTTTCCCGCTTTGGTTCAGGCTTAATTTGATCCCCAACTTCTCTTAGAAATCCGGTTTCTTCATACTTGTTACGTTCTGCACCAACAAATGCATCAAGCTCTACTGCGTGTCTTATAGCATCGTTGAGATCATGTGGCCTGGATTGTTTTATCCTCAGACGCATGTCTGCGCTTGTAAGAGCATCAATGAAATACTCTTTGGCGAGAGTTTCACAAACATCCGCTGGGGCAGTAGGATAGGCCAGCCGTGTCATTCGTCTGACATCTTGTCCGAGCTGTGGTATCGTCTCACTAGCTTTTTGTCTTCTTTCTCTGAGCTGAGCTCTATATAGTTCCGTTTGGTTGGCTGGGGAAAATCTCTCTTCTAGAGCTTTTGATAGTGCCCTGAAATTCATCTGTAATGTTTCAGCCAGGTTTCCAAGCACTCCTTGAGCCTGACCTCTAAGGGAAACAGCCAGATACATTCCCTTTTCAGCCTCGGACCAATGGTTCAAACAAGCACACGCATTAAAATGTGATTTATAATCCACCCATGAAGTTGAACCATCGTATGTTGCTGGTTTCAGCTTACCAGGCTTATCCATATTCCCTTGCTCATCATACGTGCGAGCCTGCGGCACATCCCTGTTTCTACGAGTTGTTATATTTCTTGGCATATTGTCTGGCGTATCTAAATACATCGACGATGTTTGCTTTTGAACCCTGTCTTTTCTATCGTAAAGTTCAAACGAATCTTCTCTCTGGGCATACATCTTAGTTTTAGGTCTTGCACCTTTGGCATCATAGTTTTCTTCCGTGGTATGCTCTACACCACGTCCAGACGCTCCAATTCCTGAATCTCTCACAGTCCCAGGCGTTGACTGTGCCCTGTGTTCTTTAATCTTCATGCTTTCATTAGAAAGCTCCTTAATTCTCTCCTCAAGAAAACTGATTTCTTCATCTATCTTATCCATGATTTTTATTTCTTAACCCTGTATGAATATCTCTTAATAACTTGTTTCAAACATGAAAAGTAAATATGAACAAACAAAAATTCTATCTAAAACTACAATAGTTTGAAACGCTATAAACTTAATCACAGTGAAAAGAAAATTAAGTTGGTTTGAATTATCCCACCGCTGTCACCAAAAATTTTTAACGTGTAATGTGGGTTCAAACCACGGATATTAATTTTCCCTAAACGTTTCCTACGTTTTTAAATGATTGGAGTAAAATCAACTCTTAAACACTTTTCATCAAATTAAATCAAACACGATGATTCTAACTGATTTATAACTAATTATTTTCCTTCAGCTATCCTTGTACAACACTTGGTCTGAAACCACTGTTTCAGACCACCGTTTCAGACCCTGTGCTGAACCTAGTCCGAACTTATTTATTTCTGAGCCTTTGCTCCCGGACTATATGATATACCGTAATGTTTCAAAAGGTCCACCCGCAGTATTTTGGGGTCCCGCAAATGAAACATAAAGCGTACCTACTATAATCGCTGTATCTCTGCTCTCTGAGGTCTTCTCTCCTCTGCGTCTATCAGCAGACTAACTACTATGCGCAGACGCGCTTCCTATTTATACCCTACGTCAATTCTGCTGACTCATCGCAGGGTCATCAAAACGTTTGAGACAGTTAACTACACCCAAGGAATAGCTTATGATTGAATATATTTGATTGACCCTGATTGCTCTATTTACATAATCAAAGGAATTTTCATTACATTATATCTTTTAGTTTCGATTATCAGAACAGTAGAGTATGAATGTATGTTTCCGCCCCCTGTATGCAATTTATTGTTCTATAAACTATGTCAACATACAAGCTAAAAAAGGTCGACATGCAGGATAACTGTATCGACAAGTAACATGATTTTGCTGATCTGCAAAATTATATGCAATTCAATATATATCAGAAAAGATTTTGTAAAGAGTCAAAAGATATCAAGTATTGTCAATGGATGATTTCAAGCCTGCAAGATGCTACTTTTTTATGTCGATGTGAGACCTATTTTTATGTCGACATGCAAATTATATATGTATGTTGATATGTACCTTATAAATAAGGTGCATATCAACATACATATGACACACAACTTATTTAATGTTGACCCGCAAGATATATATGGTGCCATGCAATTTATTAAATAATGTTATCATTGTCAACATACAGCATACATGTATTTATGTTGACTTGCGAAATGAATATGTTGACATGCGACTTTTCATGTTAACATGAAATTTATAAAGGTTGATTAACATGCATCAGAAGTTTCACGTTAAAAACATCACCCATTTCAACATAATCATGTTGTATATCATTCCATTGACGTAACATCAACTACCCCTTATTTCTGGTATGACATCAAGATTTGTATGACGTAATTATAGATCCCTGGTAACTGCTTTATGTGCTAATCAGCACAAAGATGACTAAGTAAGTAAGTAATAATTGACTTCAGATTTAAAATTTATTTTTTTTTTGGGGGGGGGGGGGGTGTTGTAGTTTCCGTAAAAAGTAAGAGGTGGCAAGCATTTAATCTATTTCTACAGAAAACAAAGTTTGCAATGGTTTTAAATAGTGTTTTAAAAACACCAGATTACCCATATACCATGATATGTTTTCCTGAAATAAGTGGACTTGGAAAGGGTTCAATTAAATTGTATTCTTTTATATAAAAATAGTTTCAAATATTGAATTTTGTTGCATTTTAGTCTATTTTTAAGTATTTCAATAGAGATTAAAAGAAACGAATAATGAGATAAATAGTGACAATATTTGAGGAAAAATTCAAGCATATAAAATAACCCTCATATTAGTCAATTATAAAATTATATATTTTCACGATTTTTTCATATCATCAAATAGAAATGCAAGCCGCAAACCATAGCTTAATTCGCTGCACGTCGACATAAAGAAGTTAAATCTTATCTCTCTCTCTCTCTCTCTCTCTCTCTCTCTCTCTCTCTCT
Organism: Magallana angulata; assembly: GCF_025612915.1. Taxonomy (NCBI): domain Eukaryota; kingdom Metazoa; phylum Mollusca; class Bivalvia; order Ostreida; family Ostreidae; genus Magallana; species Magallana angulata. The sequence continues at coordinate 30,937,519 of NC_069117.1, read as the reverse complement.
CTCTCGTTTCACATTCAAATCTCAATATCTGCAAATGAAAAATGGGACCAAATTGCAATTAAAGACTGAAGCTTGTCTGCATAATACTTTTGAAGTTAAATCTGACGTGTGACGTGCATTCTTTCGAAAAATATTCGTCAAAATAGTCCACCAATCTCCCTTATAAATTAGAAATGACCATTTCTGATAGGACTAAAGATAAAAACAATAGTGTGCTAAATGATATCTTCCTTATCGGTTTAATCTATTGAAGTCGCTAAACATCAAAGTTTAAATATATGTTAAGTTAAAAAAAACCCAGCATTGTGATACAAACTGGTTTCAAGAACTATTTTATGTTTGTTTGCCAAAGTCTCTTCCGAATAATTCATGAATCTGATCAAAAATTTCCAAGTAAAACGCACTCTGAACAGTTATATTCAAATATTGTTCAAATGGTACAAAACATTCACAAATCTTGAAATATTAAACAAATACATTAAACTGTAGAATATTGTAAAGCTTTCTGTAAAACCCCGCTAGGTTGTATGCCAAGACTATTCTATAAACAAAAATTAATAACCCTTTCAATGCCTCACGATAATAAAAAGAACACATAGGAATAAGATGGCACAACAGCCAATTGGCTTAACCGTAGAATACATGTACAATTTCAAATTAAGTTTTTTTTAAATTAAAAGGTATTTCTATAATATAATACAATTTTGCAAAAACACAATTTCTAACAATATAATTAAGTTTTAATATTTTAGAAACAACAGAACATGGAAAAAAAATAACGGCCACTCGTTTAAGTGGAACGAACCCGCGAATAAAAAATCTTAGGTATAAATGTTTCATAAGGTTTATTGCTATACCCACTGAGGCATTTCACAACAAAGTGTGTTAATCCTATGCTTTTGTGACTTTTCGTAAATTAAAACCTTAATAATCAGGATTAAAAAATTATATTTATGATGTATAATGTATCGGTAAACACTTTAGGCTTTTGATTATCATTGATTGAAATCGGTTTGCTTTTTCCTTGGATCCTGATTACAATCTGACAAAAATAATTTACACTTTTGACTAATGATACAAATGTAGCAGAACAAATCCTTAACCTCTTTTGTAATGATTTGTAGTATTTGCATCAAACAAGCACTGAGTGAAATAATATATTTTGCTATAATTAAATATAATTTGTAATACCTCTAGCAAAAGTACAAATAAAAAACAAGATATCTGTGAGTCAACGCTCAGTAGTAATACCCCGGCTCTGATGTGAATATACAAAACTAGTCGACTAATTGTTCTCGAACAATTAGAGGTCTTTCCACCTTAATATTTTTAATGAAATGCTAGATTGCTCAATAAAATATAAAAAAATATATACCTTAGATAAATAATGTACTATAAAATAGGAAAACCACAAAGCCATAAATGATTTTTATAGAGTTATTTTTAATTTCAAGCCATTTCTTTAAGAATTATATTTTGTATATCGTAAACATATCGTAAACATATAAACCTCGTAAACATCTGTTGAATTACTTTTCTGATTTCTATTCCAAGTGATCCGAAGTCTCTATGATAGATAGTAAAGAAGTTGGAAAAGATTTTATCTAAGTTTCACACAGGGTCAATTGGTACCATAACTTTTAATGAGCAATTACATAAAGTTTAAATTGTTTGGATAACCCTAATAACAAAAAGGTGACTCCGAGGGAAGAAGAAGAAGAAGAAGAAGAAGAAGAAGAAGAAGAAGAAACATAAAGAGCAGAAGAAGAAGAAGAAGAAGAAGAAAAAACTAGACACGATCTCGTTGCGAGCAACGAGGAGGTCTTCCGTCTGATTTTAGAATTTGAGATATATGTTCGATCTTGATTTTGCTATTTAACAGCTAAACAAGATTTAGAATAGAAAAACAGGGTCTACATTCTAAGGGCCAGATACTATTTTGTTTCAGGGATAAGAGCTTTGTTCAACAAATGTTTTGAAATTTGTCACCGTTCTTCAGATATCTGAGAAAAAAAAGTTTTAGGGGCCAATCCCTTATCTCCTTATTGGAGCCGCTGAACCAAATTTTGAGGGTTGCATTTTGTAAAGTACATCATTTTGAGCATCTTTTCTTTTATATACTGCATTTAAAAAAAAATTCCTTTTTGAGATATAGCTGGTCATAGTTTATGGACTCTTGACCCTAAAATATCATTATTACATAACATATGAATAAATCATTACATCACTTGGATACAGAACTGTAAAATGAACATATTTGCTTTTATAGCCTTTCATTAAATTTCCCTCAGTAAATAGCTACAGATGAAAGATTTTAGAGCCCTTAAGTTCCCTAATTTGAGGGGCCAGCCCCCTTTTTTTGATACCAAATAAAAGGTCATTTAAATCTGAACACATTTTGTTCAACAACTGTTTAGAAATTCGTTACCGTTCTTGAGACATATGGGAAAGAACATTTTAGGGGTTGATCCCTTAACTTCTTATAGGGACCGTTTAACGAAATTTTGTAAATTGTATATGATTTAATACATCATTCTGAGCATCTTTTCTTCTATACTGCATTTCAAAATATTTTTCCTTTCTGAGATATATGTAATCAAAATTCTGGACTTTTGGCCCCTAAAAACCCCTAATTACGTAACACATGATAAAATCATTACATTGCTTGGATACATAACTGTGAGATAAACATATTTGCTTCTATAACCGTTCACAAAATATCCCTCAGTAAAGGGCAACAAATAAAAGACTTTAGAGCCCTTTGGACCCCTAATTTTACGCGCCAGCCCCTTTTTCTTGATATCAAATAAAATGTCATTTAAATCTGAACACATTTTGTTCAACAACTGTTTAGAAATTCGTTACCGTTCTTGAGATATGTGGGAAAGAACATTTTAGGGGCCAATCCCTCAACTCCTTATAGGGGCCGTTTAACGAAATTTTGAAAATTGCATATGATTTAATACATCATTCTGAGCATCTTTTCTTCTATACTGCATTTCAAAATATTTTTCCTTTCTGAGATATATGTAATTAAAATTCTGGACTTTTGGCCCCTAAAAACCCCTAATTACGTAACACATGATAAAATCATTACATTGCTTGGATACATAACTGTGAGATAAACATATTTGCTTCTATAAACGTTCACAAAATATCCCTCAGTAAAGGGCAACAAATAAAAGACTTTAGAGCCCTTTGGACCCCTAATTTTACGGGCCAGCCCCTTTTTCTTGATATCAAATAAAATGTCATTTAAATCTGAACACATTTTGTTCAACAACTGTTAAGAAATTCGTTACCGTTCTTGAGATATGTGGGAAAGAACATTTTAGGGGCCTATCCCTCAACTCCTTATAGGGGCCGTTTAACGAAATTTTGAAAATTGCATATGATTTAATACATCATTTTGAGCATCTTTTCTTCTATACTGCATTTCAAAATATTTTTCCTTTCTGAGATATATGTAATCAAAATTCTGGACTTTTGGCCCCTAAAAACCTCTAATTACGTAACACATGATAAAATCATTACATTGCTTGGATACATAACTGTGAGATAAACATATTTGCTTCTATAACCGTTCACAAAATATCCCTCAGTAAAGGGCAACAAATAAAAGACTTTAGAGCCCTTTGGACCCCTAATTTTACGGGCCAGCCCCTTTTTCTTGATATCAAATAAAAGGTCTTGTAAATATAAACTTTTTTTGCAGTACATGTGTTAAGAAAATATTTTTCAGAAAAGAGATAAACCAAGAAAACCATGAAAAATTACTACTTTTTTTAGTTTCAATTTTCGGGACCAGGCGAGCTTTAACGCCTTTTCAGCATGACAAATTTGAAGGCCAAATTGCACATCTACAATCTCTTCTCTACAATCCCTGAAAATTTGAACTAAATATCTTTTACCGTTTAGGAGGAGATCCCTGGACAAGCCGACCCTCTGAAAATCACTAAAACGTCATTTTCTCAAGAACAGAAATGACGTCATCAAAATAAAAAATTGGATATTAAGTTCGGACTAATATCTATTAGATCTAAAAATTTCGCGAAAAATTGGCTCGGCCATTTCCGAGAAATCGCCTGCACAAATTTTGTAAGAAAAAAATATAATAATAGGGAAAAAGAAACCGAACGAAAACAATAAGGTCTTCCGTTGGAAAACGGAAGACCTTAAAAACATAAAGAAAACAAGAGGTCTTCCACCTGAAAGGTGAAAAGACCTAAAAAGCAACGTCGACATGCATTTAACAAGAAGTTAACGTCTGATTGGTACAGGAATAAATCCCAACGTATGGCATACCTTAACAAATAGTGTGTTAAAATTTCAAGCATCTGCAATGAATAGTTCTTGAGAATTCTTTGTTGAACATTTGTTTTGAAATTTGGGCTTAAAATAAACAAAGTCGTCATTTAACAGAAAGTTGACGTCTGATTGGTACAAAAATAGGCATGACATGTCTAATCGAAGAAAAAAATATTCAAGTATCTGCAGTGAATAGCTGCTATGAAAAATGCGATAGAAAATTTTGTTACAGACATACAGATAGACATAAGGACACACAAGGTTAAAACAATATAAACCTTTATCCTTCAGAGCGATATTAATACAATATATTTAATATCATCCTACTTTTTTGCCCTCTCCTCCCTCCACCAATTGTTTTATCGGGCATTAAAAAAAATGAACTTTCATTCTAAAGGAAAAATGTATATTTGGCACAAAGGTATGTATGATTATCAAAAATTATGCAAAAAGTGGTAGTAGCAGAAACTTGGGACATTATAAAAAAAATGTAAACTAATTTTAGATAGAATTTTTTTTTGGAATAAAAAAAAGTTGTTTTGATTAATACTTTGTTATGTAGATGTGGCATTAGATAAGAATAACATCTACAATCATTTCGTGACCATTGGACTAATAGCATTTTTTAGTTTATTAATTAATAAATAATTAAGACAAACGTAAACACGACGTCTCTATTTCTCGTGGATATCGATTATTAAACCAAGGAAAAATTATTCTCTTGTTAGTTATGTAGAAAAGCCAATAAATTTTTTTGAGATTTCTTTTTGAATTTTATTTATATTCTTTTCAATTTTACCTAGACAAATTAATTAACAATAGTAGTTTCCCTGACTGAAATTGTACATACATATGATTACCGGATTTTATTGTCCCAAATGTACAACAATTTAATCGGCACATTCTTTAGTATGAAGACGATGCAGTTTTAGGCATGCTAAAACTCTTCAAAAATAAAATTAATAAACCTGAACCTAAGAGTTTATGCAATGGATAGGTAAATCAAATCAAATTCATGTATCGCTGATGTCATTTAAATACTTTATGGCTAATTTGTGGCCATCTTGAAATATTTGATTAGCACTCGAACAGTGTAAAGTTAAAATCGACGTTCACGCCAACAAAAAGACGAGTTTTTAAAAAATCCCCTAAAAATTATTAGTGCTAATTATTGAATAAAATTTAATTTATTTAGTGAATTAATTTCATATGATATGCATAAATTTCCGGCTACTGTCTATCATAGTCATAAATATGAGCCAGTAGATTTTAACTTATGGCGAATCATCTTAACTTATTTGATTTGTACATAAAATGTCTTCACTATATATATAATACAAACACAACAATGATAAGACATTTTTGATAAACTTCAAGAAAGAGTTTCAAAATTTCCACTACCATCTAACTTGAAGATATATATATATATATAATATATATATATATATATAAATATATATATATATATATATATATATATATATATATATATATATATATATATATATATATATATATATATATATATATATATATATATATATATTGTATTGTATGTGGACAATATAGTTGCTAAACTGACACTGATCGATGTATTCATGTGTGAATTATAATTAAGTGTACATTGTATAAGCCAAGGATTTTTCTGATGAAAAAACCATATTAAAACACATTATCTCACTGACTAATGACAGCAAATTTATATGACAGCAGATTTGTATGAAAGCAGAAATCTGAATGTGAGAGGAATTTTCGCCAAACATATTGACGATTAGTTATGTTTAATTACAGTAACAAGAATAACATGTTTAAAATGTTTTGATCTGAAATATTACTTACTTAACAATCAAATAGACATGAGTTAGCAAATTAACATGCACCGAGTAAAGACAATGATTAACTTCTTTTAAATTGATTTTGAAATACACGTCTTCTTTAACTCAGCAGCTTTTGAGTTTATGTTGTTTGTTATAAAGTGGATCTTTATATATAACTTCTATTTATTTGACAAAGTAATGCTGAAGATATTCGTTTTTTTGTAAAAATAAAAGAAAATGTCACTTGTAGTAAGACATCGTTATTCAGATGATCAATTAAACACATTCTTGACAAAGGTTTTCAAAATATTTGTGGATAATAAAGAAAATATAGATTGGTGACTTTCTGAATAAAATTTTTAGATCCAATTTGTAACATGCTTAATATATCCTTGTAGAAACAGTGGCCAGTGTTAAGCTATGATAATCATTGGTGTTCATTAATGTCACGCAACTTTTACTGTTTATAACATGCACTTTAAAATGGCTCTGACATTTAAAATGAAGATAAGACATACTAATTGTATAGGATTGTAAAGAGAGAATGTCCTCTGCTTTAAATGAAATGAATTATGATATAAAACAGACAAAACCCTCTACAAAATAATCATTTTAATTACAAATTCACTATTGTTTTTCGTTGCTTGGTGTGATAAATATTAAAATAATGTGACTAGAATAGATTCCGTTTAAATATATATATTCAAACTAATTACTATCACGAAGAATATTTCCGCATCAAATTAATTATATTAAATTTGTTTTATCCTATAAAACGTCAACAGCAGGTAATAATTCAACACATGAGACCTCTCTACATACACAAGGCGTCAAGCAACTGCATACATATTAGTTTTAACTTTTCCCCTACTCTAAACACGATCATGTTACCCAAATTTTCAGTCAATAGAATGCAAGTGTTAGAAATCCCTTTTTTTAAATTAATTACTTGTAATTGTTTGATTCAAAGCAAATGAAATTATTGCTAGTTGTGCTTCAAACCAAAAACATCGTGATGAGCGACTGACAAGACACTGCACTAATTTGACCATTGTTGGCTGTGTTAACATGCGTGGTTGTGTTTTCATTTTAAAAGATTACAAGGTAATAAAACAAATGTCACGAAGAAAACAATTCAAGCGTAGAACCATGGACTAATTACTCGACAGCAGGACATTTCCTCGTCATTTTTTTCCAATTTCAAGTTTGACAACACACGCTTAATGTGCTGTGAATAATGACTTAAAATCAACCTTTCAATGTAAAGATGACTATCATGGATATTTAGAATTCGCATTTATTGGTGAAAAGGAGTTTATTGTTATTTCTCTGTTGGAAGTATGCAACATTTCGGCGCTGTTCTTTACTTTTCTTGCATAATTTGTCTGATTAACTTAGCACTTTCAACAACCAACGATACTTTTCAAGAATATCTACAAAACAAAGTTTTGCCTCGAGATGACAAAGGACTTGGTTTGGTTTCCTCACAGCGCCTAAATGAAACCGTAATTTTTACCTCGAATGCTAGGGATACAGGTAACTCGTATCTTCCGCCATCTTGGGATGACTTTTGTACTCTGAATGAAACCAATCAAAACAATGTTACAACATATGCTTATTTCTGTGTCATAAATTCTACTAGCTCCGGAAGATGGAACTTCACGGAGCTAAGAAGTTATGTGTCAACAAGAGATATAAAATACAGTTTTGATGTACTATGTGAAAATGGTGCAAACATATCTCTGCCTTTAAATGCGAAAGCAACAAACATTCGCAAATTACGTGTGAGGGATTGTATTGCCACTGACTACTACGCTGATTACCTTAACTATGCCCTGGATGATTTTCCTGATGAACTTGAAGAGTACGTATTAATAAACATAAAGTATTTGTTATCAGTTCAGTCAATGGTAAAAAGTTATAGAAAACAGTCCGACAGTCTTCCTAAGAACGTTGAATGTGGAGATGACGAAACATTGAAGATCAAAATTGAGCGGAATTTAACATATATCTTCAGTAATGACCTTGATGACATGGAGAAAGAACAGCTTGGAACGATTTTCGCTAGGTTTATAATTGGAAGAAGGATATCATCCCGAAAATGTCACTTTGCAAATCTTCATCTACTCGATACCTCTGTCTCTCGGTCGAAATCGAGATTTTATGCGGAATCACTGACGGAGCAAAATCGATTTCCAGCTTTGAGAGTCCTTAATATTTCTCATTCTGTCATTCATTATATACCAGAACAGTTCAAAACCTGGTGGCTGTACTTTCCAAAGTTGGAGTACTTGGACATGTCCTACAACCGCATTCAAGAGATCGTTTTTCATACAAACACTAAAGAAATGACTAACCACCACGTTCCTACTGTTACATTCGACTTCACTTTTAATAATATCAGCAGACTTTCTGTCCGGAATTTTGAAAGAATCATTAAGAAAAGGGGAATATTCGTAAAGATGAAGAATAATCCCTTTAATTGCAGTTGCACGGATGAAATGAAAGATGTTTTGAAATATATAAAAGAAACAGATTGGAATTCAAAAAAATACAGACGTTATCAGTATCTTAGGGAGTTGCAGTGTCATCACCCTGAAAATATAAAAGGACGATTTCTGAAGAGTCTGAGTATTTATGACCTCAATTGTGATTTTGAACTGATGCCAGTTACAGTTGCTCTGTGTGTGTTTTCCTTTATCATATTCGTTTTAATTGTAATCATGTTGAAATACAGGCGGGAAATACAAATTTTATTTTTTACTCGTTTCCATTGCATCCTTCCTTGTCAGCCGAGCCAGACGTACGAGGACAAAATGTTTGATGCATTTGTGTCTTACAGCAATGATGATAAAGACTGGGTTCACAGTACGTTTGATTATAACAAACACAAACGACTCGCACATTTAAAATTTTGCATGCACCACAAAGATTTTGTTGCAGGAAAAACAATTCTGGAAAACATTGTCAAATCCGTGGAAGATAGCAGACACACAATGATAGTTCTATCAAAGAACTTTCTAGAAAGTCATTTTTGTATGTGGGAATTTCAAGAGGCCTTTCAGCAAAGTATTGTTGAGAGAAAGCGTCATCTTATCATAATTTTACTGGAAGATATTCCGGAAAATGATCTCCCACATGAGGTAAAAAGGTGTATGAAGACTTTTACTTACATTCGAAAAGATGATGCAATTTTTACAGACAGGTTGCTTTACTCCTTGTCCTACAGTCGAAAACCTTTGCCGTCAAAGCTTGCCCAGGACAACGAAGCTTTTGATGCTGTTGATCAGCTTGCTGACAAAAAAACTTGCAATTTTAAACAATCTGTATATTAAAGCTCTGTAAATAAAGTATGATATTGTATGAAAAATTGTTTATTCGCTAGTAATTTCTTATATATTAACACGTCTTGTTTAAACATTTTACGGAATTGTTTATTCCATAGTATTTTCTAATTTATAACATGGAACATGGTTTTATTTCTCTTCAATTAAATGTAACCATTTTGTAAAATCGCATTAAGCAAAATAAGCTGCAATTTTCTTGCTGATTTTTGTTTTTAGGAAAATGTTATTTCCTACTACATGTAAAATGACAAAAAATATAATGTTTCTAAATTTCTGTTTGCCATATTTTTGTGGGGAAAGCCGTTGCGAGGCCTTAACTGAAAAACATTGAATTATTGTCGTCCTGTATAAGAAAAAGATTGAGATGCTCTATATTTCCTAGAGGAGAAACGTTTCTTCTAACAAAAAATGAAGTTCTGACAACATGCAGACTTATCTTACTAGCTAGAAGGTTTTCGCAGCATAATTAATAAAATTCTAAAACGTACAGCTCATATTGCTTTAAATTGTATATGCATTTACTACTTGTTTGTCTTTTAATTTAAAAAAAAAAATATATGTTTGACAGGAAATATAATTTTGGAAATACTTTAATATAAAAAATATCATAAAAAAAACTAAGTGTGAGCGTGGCAATTTTCATTTATCATAAAAAGGGGACACAGATTTTATCATTGGTAAACGCCCGAAATGCTTCATACGCATGCATTTTAATATAATGTATTTTTAACTTCGATAAAAATACAGTTTAATATCTATTATAGTATGAAATTGTTTAATTAAGATTTGTTCTTGATAGTTGCTTTTCAAGTTTTTTTTTAGTATTTACTCATTGTAAGCAGGTGATTGTTTTGCTTTTTTCTTCTTTCAAAAACGTGGTTGTTTGTTTTCTGAGTTGAATCTTTCCCTAAACTCTATGGAAAATTTGACAATTGTGCTTTGACGATATACCCGATAATCTACCAGTTGAACTGATGCGTCAATACTATTGATCACTTGTTTTTGTTATGCAGTAGAGAATTTTCTAAAAAGAAATTTAAAAACGTATCAACTTTTGCTTCAGGAAAATACAAAATTTATGCATCCATTGACAGCAATACCTATAAAAGGTTTATTTTTTATGAAAATGTTTCATCTTTTGAAGTGTTCTCTTTTTTTATCAGCTGTGATAATTTTTCTTATGTTTTATTTTATTTATTTCCTTCGAATTTCTTAAAATTGTTCAATACAGTTTCTTTTCATATATCGACGCTTACTTTATAAATTAATAATGTAGATTATTTTGTCATATGCAGGATGATTAAAAAATGAAGACAGTTTCTTAATAATAGGACTATTATTTCTATAAATTATTTCTATATAATAGAAATGCCATTTTTGATTTTTATAATCATCAATATGGATGTTCAAATTCGATATACATGTATTTTTTTTTTAAATTTGCCAGTTAATAGCAAGGGAAACCAAAATATTTCAACAGGTGAAATAGTTAAAGGACTCATATTGAAATATATCATGACGTTTTAAAAAAAAAATGGTTATCTCGCTTTCATTACCTAGTTTTCCGGATACATTCAACAAAGTTTAGCATATTTTGATTGTCTCCCTGAAGAACACATTAGATACATGTACTATTATTCCCAAATGAAAATACAACAAAACCATGTCATTTAGAGTTATCTTGATTAATGATATTAGATATGTAATAGAAAGAAGGACACCGACTTTCCACCAAAGGAAAGGCGAAATAGAAAAGTTGATGCCTGATGCGGATGATGACAGCACTTATGAGGTTCAAGTGGTAAGCTTTACAAAAAAAAAAAAATTATAGCTTACATTTCAAATATTGTTTGTTTAAATATGATATATTGCTTTCTTCTGGTATCATTTCATTATTATGGATATAGAATACAAAAGAAATTTCCTCATAAATATCGAGAGATAGTTTCTTTTCACCACGCAATCAATTTAAAATAAATTACGGTATTAAAGATTTTTGTCTACTACACAATTAACTAAAAATTGAGACGGTAAGGAGCATTGCCTTAATTTAAACATATTTCAATTGAATAAAATCAATAAGGATTATAAATCAGACACCGGCCAGTTCATATATACTCTCCTTATTGTCAATTGCCTTCGGATCATGTTTATAAAAAAGTGTAAAGAGATACATACTAAAGTTCACGTTTTGACAGGAGTCTACATCATATACACTGAGTTTGTATGTCTATAGGCCATTATTAGATATTGTAATATATGACCGATAGACGCAGGATTTAAAGTTGATACCTTCTATAACAAGAATTCAATTTTATAATTGCTACAAAAAATCAGTTTTGGATTTCCTTTTTTTCGGTAATTTGGCGAGAAATAAATATAAACGTTTATCAACCGATCATAAAAAAAAAAAACATCTTACGATGGAGCGTGCTGAAAACGAAAACGACACCTCAGGCACATATAAATAATTCTTCTCATTTCTAGACGAACAAGCGATAAGACTCTTGTACAACTATCAACTCCGAACGGACGGCTTATTTACATGGAAAGTGGATCAATCATGTTTAAAGCAGATCCTTGCTTCAGACAACCGGAAGCAATGTTATGCTTTATCATCAACTAATTTGGTTAACCAAACCAAATAAGGATGTCTGTTTCGTCCGGCATTGATTTATATCTAAATATAGTGAATTACATTTAGAAAATTGTGAATATTAAGAGCGAGAATGCTACATTGGTTGATCTCGATCATATGCTTTATCCTCTGTAATTCTGACAGAAATGTTTTACGTTATCATGATTTTGATAAACGATGTCAGTGGTAGTTTAAAACGAGAGTAGGTAATGCTACTTGTTAATATGACACCTGTTTTTTTTTATAACAAGGCAGTTGAATAAATGGTTGCAATTATTTATGGGAAATGCAGAAGTATTTGATATATTGCTTTTGTTAGATCTAAAGCTATACACATAACTTCCTGTTATCCATGGGCGAATCTTGATATTTTTTCCAGGTAGGTTCCGAGGAAAATTTAAGTTTCCAGGGGTTGGGTTGACTGATGAGGCATATTTTCGAAAATTTTACAATGTAGATTTAGGACATTTGGAATTTCAAGACACCCCACCCTTTTCTAGATTCGCGCATGTTATCAACATCTTAGTACCTAAAGAATAAACATGAATATTGCAATCAATTGTCACCCATTACATTGCTGGAGAAAAAATCGGAAAATACTAAATAAATTTTTTTATCAGAATGTGTAAATGCCTACGTAGTTATTGCTACATGATCATTGTTGAGAATCGGTATTGTGTGACAACACACGCAGAGATTACATATATGATATCTGTCGTGGCTCTCACAAGGATAATCTATGATATTGTATTTTAAAAAACCAAGAGGCCCACAGGGCCTGGCCGTCACCTGAGTACCATAGCCCTTGGATTGACCTGTCAGGGAGGTTCATGTTTGCATTATAAGCTGTTGAAGTTTAAACATTAATCCGTGGCTGTTACCATCACTTTTATTATGTGATGTTTTCAAACATCAGTTCATTATGGGGGAGGGAAACTCAGATTATCTTTTAAATAAGCTTACCTCAAGGGGCCAAACTTTTAAACTTTTTGTAAAAAGAGAACTGCGGGCCTTTGATGGTCTATCCTTTATAAAATTCAGTTTTATTGATATACACAAAATGCATAAAGTTTTTGATATACGCTAACAATGCACAAGAAATTAAATACTTCAAGTCATAAATGTAATTAAAAATTGTTAACGACCGATACACAACCAACGACAATGGGTTAATCAATAGGATACATGTCCATTAAATGGCCATATTTAGTTGCCCCCTTCCCTCCCCGAACTAAAAAGCCTCAACCCTGCTCCATTGACAGTTATTTTCACAATTAAAAAAGAGGACATTATGGACATAATATTAATACATTTAGTTTACCTCCCACGACTTTTAAAGTACAGAAGAAAATAATCTACAATGTACATGTAATTATACATTTTCACTATATGGCCATATTGTCCTTAGCTATGGACCTGATCCCATGAACCAGGGGGATCATGAATTTCATAATTTCATAATCATGCATTTAGTTTGTTTTTCTCAAATATATATGATAGTAAAGAAGATTTTCTAATATTCAATACATTTTTACTATATAGCCATATTGGTTCCGGCTAGGGGTCATGAATTTCTCAATATGGGGACAAAGCTTCATTGACATTTATATAACCGTGCATTCACTTTTTTTCTCAAATATCTATGGGAGTAGAGAAAATGATTTATTACATGTACCTTTCTACTATAAGGTCATATTGTTCCCACCCTAGGGCCTGAACCACTAAGCCAAGGGCCATGAATTTCACAATTTTGGTAAAGGGCTTCATGGGCATCAGACGATGCATTTAGTTTAGAAAACGTCAATCGATTTGATTAATAAAAGTGATGAAATACGTTATTTTTTAACTTTAAAAAATGTAAAACCAAATAAAAAAAAAAAACAAAAAAAACCCTCAATGATAATAAGAACTAGACACGATCTCGTTGCGAGCAAAGAGTGGGTCTTCCGTTTGATTATGAATAAATGATAGGGTTAAATCAAAATGTTAACATTTGGTACGAGTTACTATATTAACTTCCTTTTAAACTAATTTTTAGACCTACACTGCAATATTGAGATTTCCGGAAAAGGTCATTTTAAAACTGCAATTATGTCTCTGCAATGCGTTGACCGATCTTAAAACGGTTTTTAGTTTTGTATTCAGTACAAAAATGTCTACAAAACGTATATGCTTTAAAAATCCAAAAATCGACGACCGGAAGTGACGGACGACCTGCTCATATTAAATTTTGATAAGTTTAAAACATATTCTGATGAAAAGAACTTGTAAAAAAAATTTTAAAACACAATTTTCTAAAAATGCTGTTTGAGCGGACCGGAAGTGACAAACGATCATGGTTTCAAAAATAATAATATTATTCCTGAAAATTTCAAAGTTCTATCTTTAATCGTTTTTGAGAAAAAGGGAGAACAAAATCTTTTTAAAAAAGAAGAAAAACAAACATAACGGCCGATCGGAAGTGACGTCATCAACAAAAATGTACGTGATAAAAGACCTTGATATTTTGTATTATTCGTGAAATTTTCATAAAAATCCGTTGTAGCATATTTGAGATACTTGAGTTTTAAAAAAATGTTAAGAATAAAAAGAATAATAACTAGAGACGAGCTCGTTGCAAGCAACGATTAGGTCTACCGTCGTAGCTGCGTATATCATATTTGTGACGTGATTACATGATTGTGATTAGTACAAAATATTGATACCTGACCATGGTACAATATTATATGTATAAACACTGAGTAAAAGAAACAAAGTACTATAATACATGTATATAAGCAAATACAGATCTTTAAAAGTTGTCTGTAGTTTGATTCGCCGCATGTTGTTTTTTGCATGTGCATTTTATTTTGAGAAACGTATCTAATCATCATAATTGACTAAATATAGACAGAATATGGACGACGATTATATTCACACAGTGGGTATGCCCGGTATGAAGGTACAAAGACCAAACATTTTACACGCATTTTTTATTGAACGCAAGCAAGCGCCATTGAATCTTTTAGTATATATGTGGAGATCCTGGAAATTTTACAGAGGGTTTTGAAGAATAATTTTTTTTTCGAGGAGGGGGGGGGGGGGGCATGCGCAGATCAGAATATTTTTACGGAGGTAGGGGTTGAGGGTCTGGCGGTTATTTGAGTTGACCAGGGGATGTCTGAGGCACATTTTTGGTAATTCTATAATGTACATGTAATTAAAAAAAAAGCGGGGCTCGGGGTGGGTTTGGATCTGGAACCCTCCCCTTTCCCTTCTAGACCCGCGCATGATATGGGGAAGACCGATGCCGGTAATTTTACAATAATTTTAACCATTTTTATTTAATTAATCGTTTTCAAAATTATCGGGATGCTAAATAAATATTACCTTTCAACGCAATTAAAACTTAAAATAAACCATTTAGTCTCGGTGAATATTCGGCCAACATGCGTACGCGTACGAAAGAAATGGCAATATTCAAGAAATTCGAATGGACGATCTGGGTCCTTGGTCCGATTCTTTTTCAGACTAAGAGCTGAGTTGAACATATTTTATTGACTAATGCCAAACGGATTGGACAACAGTTCTAAAAACTTAAAATGTCCTCTCCTTAAGACTAAGAGACCTGCAGTTAGAGATTGTCAAACTCTTATTGATTATGTCAATTTATTTTGTCTCAAAGAATCAGGTTCTTTTTAACCAATGAGGTTTTACCTTAAAAAAAAAAAAGAAATAAATCGGGCACTATTTTCAATGTTAGCATTTTACAATTTAATGGTCTAATAAAATTTGTATGAAGTTTCAAGTTACAACTCTTCATTGCTTTATCCGAAATATTGCATGAAAAAAAAATTACATCGCATTTTTTTAAATTACAAAAGGATATGCAAAATGAACTTAGATTAACCGCTAACAAACAAGCATAAGAGAGACTGAGAACTATTTTTTTCTTTCTTTTCTTTTTTTTTTTACATCAAAAGAAATTCAAGAAAATATCAAAATTGTTTTTTCTTTATATGCGTTAATGAAAACGTTGATCAGCAAGGGGTTCTAAGTCGTGCAAGCACCTACTTAATAGATTGTTACACGGGTCTACAATGATGACAAATATCGAAAAGGCAATATTGTGAGTGAAGGAATAATTTGTAGTTCGTTTTTAGGTTTATTTTTTGATAATTATATTTATCGGGATCAATTTTGTTTGTTGGTTTGTTGAAAATTAGTAATATTTCCGATATGAAGTCAAGCATATTTTCTTATTATCATAGATTAAAAGCATGTTGGGAAAAAAGAAATATTGTATCAAACATTTATTATGCGCAGATCATGCATTCCTCTATGGTTTTCACAATTACATGTATCAGTTACTACACGTACTTACTTAAGAAAAAATACATTTCCAAATAGATGATATCGGTAACTTATAGTTATATTTTTTACTGTTAACTTCCAGCTTGTCTTCTGCCACCTGCAAGCACGTGTGTAATCCTGATTTAAAGATAGGTACATGTATCATGGCCGGGGGGGGGGTCACAAGATTGTGTACTAGCGTACTAGAGTGTACATTGTTAATTAATTATTGATGTTGAATTATTATTAACAAACAAAATCATTTCTTTTTATTTTTTATAAAATGAAAACGATTTTATTCGTCATTCACTAATAGGATGTAAGGATACCCGCCTACTATATACACATGCTCACACGTCAACCGATTAAAAATAACTGTATTTTGGATTAATAAATCGGTCTAAAACATTCGATCTGGTATATCGTTGTTAACAATTCAAAACTCTGAACGATTAAATTTGTTTTTATACCTACCCCGATCACCCCGGAAGAATCCACTCTGACCAATGGAAATTTCATTTACAAGACTCCGCGCGACAAACATCATACACTGTACATGTATTACCACTTTAATCTGCGCGTCTTTTTAATGAACTTATGAACAGCGGCAAATTCTAAAATGTATTTTTAAAGATAATGTTAGCTGCAAATCTGTAGCCTTTGTATAAACAATTTCGGATGGTAGTCAATCTCACACCGAAAGCTACATATATGCAGCTAAGGTAACTAATAATGCCTCCTATGAAATACTTGTTTAGTCATGCAAGCTTTTAAGAAAGCAATACTTATTCAATAATTCAAAGTATTGGGGTGTTATTTTTTAAACAAGTTGTTTAAAAAATAATACCCCAATACTTTGTCTTACATTCGCTATTTGTAGAACAAGCAGGACCAGTATCAGTATGACCCTCACCATATACATTGTTCGAATTTAATAGCCTTATCATTGCATTGCTTTACATTTACACGATATCTTTTAAAAATTCAACACTTAAAGTGTTTATCTTTATGGCAATTAATCTATATGTACATATAGCGTACACACGTGATTCAAAATACTGTGACCCACGGAAAATGTACAAGTCGATCGGTATTCGTTTTACAATATTTGTTAAAACTCCACAAACTTATAATATTCCGCAGAGTCGGGAGTCGATGGTACGAACGCCTTGACCGTCGCTCTCCAACTGCCGAATAATTGAACATGGCAACCAATAACATATAGATAACAAAACATTTTTTACAATACAAAATAATAGAAAAGTAAATATAATGAGTTACTTCAATTAACGGATTACTTAGATAAACTATGAGTCAATTAAGGGTGTCCGGATCAAAGTCACTTAACGCCAGTGACAGGGGAAAAGGTGTCATGTCCAAGGGGAACATTACAACCGGTGATATTTGCCTCTTCCTCCCGATGAACACGTCCCCGTGTTCCGAAGAAACGCGCTACAGTGGAACCTGGTACTTGTTCCTCCTCGACCCATTCTGGAACTAGGTAGATCACATTTCCAATTGCTGGTAGACTCGGACCGTCTGTGAGCATGGGTTGATTTCACCGCAGCTTTACGAAAATGTCCCCTTCAATCACTTGTCTTTGCCTTTTCCTTTAGTTCTTCCTCTCTGTCACGTATTATTCTGCTTAGGTGTTGTATTTGTTCTTTCAGCTGCTGAATTTCTTCGTCTCGCTTCTGTAATTCAGCCAGTACTACAAAATGGTGGTTTTTGAAGAGCTTTGCTTTTGCAGTTTGGTGGTCATTATCTTCACGCAAAATGGTTATTTTCCGCTTCGCATCATCTAGTTGATTCTTAATAAGCTCTTCATAGAATTGAGTCTGTAATCCTGGAAAAAGGAAATTCCGCAAGGAATAAACGTTTTTCGTTGAAAAATCTGATCCGGTCTCTGTTGCGTTGAATTTTCTTCTTTGATTTTCTTTCCTCTGTCTGGCTTGAGTTATCCGTCTTCTCTGTGACTTTAATGGCGTGAACGTCACTTCGGCGGTTAATTTTCTCTGTCTTGCACATCCGCGCAAAATGTCCATTCTTTCCGCATTTAAAGCACATAGAAAACCGTGCAACACAATTAATACGTGATGAGTAAGTCCACATCTTCTACAAGCGGGAGTCTCTTTATGTACAAAGTACTGCGTCGGGTAACTTACAGGCGAAGTCCACGCTGGTCCATACGAGCACTGGTACGAATCCATTTAGGTGAGAGGTACTTCATGGGATCGTGTATCAAGCTAAAAAGTTAATAAGCCGGATTCTTACGCCATTTGAGACCCACGGAAAATGTACAAGTCGATCGGTATTCGTTTTACAAGTTTTTGCATTTAGACATACAACTGAGAGAAAAGTAAAAAAGAGTTATTTCCCCTTAGCACAGATAAAATGTATAAAAAAATTGGAAATTTAGGATAAAATTAAGCTGCAAAAATATCTTAAACTTTACAGTATTTCTAATTACATCCATGTGATTATATTCACATAAAATAAATAAAACTATCTTGCACAAATTTTAAAGAATTCAAAGTTTTACAATAAAGTATGACATCACAGAACACTGGATCTGCTTCAAGTAACAACTGTGACTGGGCGAATTCACGACAGAGCGAAACTGTTTGCAAGTGTAGAATTGCGGAAACTAACATGATTAAAATAACCCTGTATACAGTATCTTGATTAAAACATAGATATAAAAGCACACCTTACCTATTTGAAGAAAGTTTTATAAATAAAAGGTTTCTAAAAGTTTAATGGAAAAGGCATTTAAAAAATCCCCTATTCCCCTCCGGATAAGACATTTTGCGTCTTTGCGGTTTTTACAAGTACATGTACATTTGAGTTATACTTTTTTCCCTATCTGGTTTGGGTTATTGGGGTGGGGTTGTATACAATTGTTTATACAATAAGTATGACAAATGCAAGCTAGTTAAATTTGTAAAACAAAAAATGCACACTGTTGTAAAACTGCTTAAAAAACGATTTGTATTACAAGTCTGTCATATTGTAAATTTTGAATTAACCGGGTGGCAGTTAATACAAAATTTACAAAGTTGTCATGTTGTAAATTTTGTATTTACTGCCACCCGGTATTTTCAAAATTTACAACATGACAAGTCGACAACTTCGATATAAAAAAAAACATTTCTTGATATACATACATCTTAAATATGATGAAACAAAACTATCATGAATTCAAGTAATTAAAGATCAATTCAGTTAATTTATAAATGAGTTCAAATAAACAATGCATATGCGCGGAGATCATTGATATTACATGTAAACCATACCAATTTTTATAGGAATTGCAATCGATGTTAAATATGAACGCAATTGATCACTTAATTCTAGAATATATATGATTAATGAATTTGATTTCTGAAAATTCAAGGAGGTGTGCATGTGAAATTTTAGAATCTTCAAGAACCTTGACTAACGCTTGTCAATAGATCTTTGATAAAATTGATACACACTCTGCACGCATCTAAAACATATTTTTAAGTAATATTTTAACAAAAATTGATTGTATCTAAATGTGAGTTCTTAAACATTCAAAATACATATAGCTTTTATACTGTTTTGTAAAGATACTAGGAGTATGAAAATGAGAATGCATACGTGTTGTAAAGTCATAAGTAATATAGATAAAGTAGATACCTCCACACACAAGGACAAATTCTATGCTTACTGAGTATTGATTTAAAAATCAATAATCTATTCGTACTTACATACATCTATCTTGTTGGGGAATACATGTTTAAATTTAGAATTATAGCATCTTTTTAATTATTGTGTTTATATCATCTATCGGCGTATACCCATCTTTATTTCTTAATACTTTAGGTAAATTTTATTAACGAGTAGTAATATAATTTTATTACATACGTTTAATAAGGTAAACCCATTATTTATCAAATTGATTAAATCTTAATTTATTTAGAAATAGGAACAGTTATTGAACAATAGGTATTTTTTAAAGTTAAACGTACAAATACAAATGAATGTTTTCCTCAATTACACGTAAAACAAACCAAAAATTAAAATTTTCCGTTTATTTTGCCTTGAAAACAAAACACTCGCTATTTTTGTGCACAGACTAAGGACTTACGCCTACCCATTAGTAGGCGTAGTTTTAAACCCAAATTTAGTCCCGACTAAGTTTCCGCCTTTTTGTGAAACGCAACTTAGTCTGGTTTTGAGGTTTAGTCCCTGAATTGGTCCGGACTAAGCTTACGCCTGGACGTATGCCTTTTTGAGAAACGGGCCCCTGCTGTTGATCGGTTAACCGAGTCTCGTAAATAATGCATCTAAATATAGAGAGGGGCACAGTTTTAAAACAAACAACAAAAATAAAGTCAAAGAGGCTCACTTTATGAAATGAAAATGTACATATAAATGAAAATATTTGGGAATTTTATGTTGAATCATCTTTATGCGCTGCATGTATCAGTTAGTGCATTACAAGAAGCCCTTTCATAACTTCCTAAACGTGCACACCCCCACAAAAATGGACCGAACTGACAAAAATTGTTTCTGCAAATACTGACTAATTACATAAGATACGCCAATTTCTTTTGATACGAGAAAACAGTATTTGTCACAATGCTTTCGGAACCGCCACTCTTCTAAACAGCACAAGCAGGACACGTGCATTATACACAAAAACACACATAAACACACTTTTTTCAATGAGAAACAGGGATATTGTTCAAAATAAAGAGTGAAGAATATTCAATATTGATATTGTTTTCCTCGTTATAAAAGAAATGGCGTGTCTTATATAACAATTGACGTTCGATACAAAGTGTAGAACATTCCATTCAAACGAAAACTTTTGCCACTTCAATGCGCTTCGTTCTATGTAAGGAATGCATCTTCGCTGCTTAAAAAATGTTGACTGACTCTTATCCAATCGGACCGTAGTAGGCGGAGTTAACAATTTACCGCTCGTGGCTTGAATGAGAGAAGAGAGAGAGAGAAAGTGAATGCATCGATACAATTCAAACATGTAAATAATCTGCGACCTATAGTGTTCAAGAAATAATCAAAGTACTGATGTACTGAAAGCCAGGCTCTTTTGGTGTGTCTTTATGCATATTGTGTAGTAAAGGCTGAAAATCTCTCTCTCTCTCTCTCTCTCTCTCTCTCTCTCATGCTTATAATGTCGGCAAAGCATCAGAGAGCGATCAATTTTTGTAAGCGGCTAAAAACAAAAATATGTCCGTCTAGTAGAAAAAAGTTAAACAGTTTCTGCCTTGAATTTTGCAACAAGCCTTATATATTTAATCCCCATTTCTTCAACGCGCAGCAAAGTAGTTCATGGAAATTCATGCGCATTGTATGTGTCCAAAATGCAGTCTTGTGTTTAAAACACGTTATTATTAAGAAAACTAAAAAAGATAGACAATTCTCTCGAAATAATAAAAAAGAAACAAAATGCAAACACTTTTGACAAAACGTGGCTCTTTGTGTAACTATTTGGTAAAGCGGAAGCTTTGATTTTGACGTTGTTTGGTTTTTTGTTTACTTTTGAAGTTGTGCTATTTATAGTAACATTGGCGATTTGCCTGCCTACAGCCAGGACTCTGCTTTCAGCAGAGCCCGGCTAAAAATACAAGCAACATTTGTCAGTAAACGCATGCATAATATATGCTTGCATGCATGCATGCATGCATTATATGAAAACTAAACAGTCCTTATTCATAATCGTTAAAATAGCGGCATTTCTCTGATGCCGGCAAAGCGACACAGACAGCTCTAATGCGGTCGTACTGCGTGGAAGTTTCGGCGGCATGTCTTTGA
The DNA here is from genome assembly GCF_025612915.1 of Magallana angulata. NCBI lineage: Eukaryota > Metazoa > Mollusca > Bivalvia > Ostreida > Ostreidae > Magallana > Magallana angulata. Next base: position 30,915,269 of record NC_069117.1, on the reverse strand, counting down.
TGCCGGCAAAGCGACGGGCGTCTGGATTTAGCGAGCTGCTGACGAAAACAAGATTGTCACCAAGTGGGAAAATCAATGGTATTTTGAAACGAGCTCTATCATAACGAGCCATCTCACGTTATACAATTTGTCTGCTCACCTGACGGTAGACATACGTTATTGACACAACGACGTCAAAAATAAAGCATTAAATGCTATAGTATATCCCTTTGCTGCGACGTTCATGAACAGAAAACTTATCGTCACCGACTTATCGTCACCGCGACAATAAACGGGCGTCAAAATTTTTTGACACTCCTACTTAGGATTCTCTCAAAGTTCAAGGAATATATTAACAAGTGTGCGTTTAACTTCGAGATGCGGATTGTAATGGCATAATTCTTTTCTTCTATTTACCCAGCATTTTATGACTGTATTCTTAGATGTATTGCCGTTGCACAGAAGAAGAAGCAACATTTGTTTGATACATATTTATAAGAAAATATAAATACATGTAAGGCTTCCTAATGATATCAACTTTATTCTCATTTTTCATAAAAGTAGCATAAGAGAATAATCAAGATATGTTCAGAAAATATAAAAAGGGCCAAATAGAAAGAACCAAAATGAACCAAACAGGTTGAAAATATATCGGATGTCGACTTTTCTAAACAAAAAAAATCTGAACATGCACATGACAACTCTTAGTGTATTGGGGCATCAAAGACTTTAGTCGTAAGTAGTCCAACTACAATATAATACATAACGCCAGTTTTATTTACTTGAAATACACATTCAAATACCATGGATGAACCAAACACATTTTTACTGGAACAAGAAAAACACATACGGATAACGATTAACAGTGGCCAGCCTGGACCTCTCTGCCTGGAAGTAGACGTGAGCATCTGTTCTGATCACTCCAAATGCAGAATAACTGCTGCAATCTTGGAGATGGGGAAATTCATTGAATATTTCTTGGGCGTACTTGTCTCTTGTGTAATAACCTCTCCACCAACCTTTATATACTCTGTAGATTAAATTAACGTTTTGGAAAATACTTTTCGCTACGTGGATGTTGAGATGCTCCGTACTTTTTGGGTTGCTAGCAAGCAACAGATTGAAACCATTGTATCCCATGGTCCAAGTACCGTGACATGTATTTGCATAATGTTTATCACCACCCAAAACGGCGTCGTAGATGGCGACAAACCAGTTTCGCCAATAAAATTTATCCCTAAGTTTTTTGTAGATTGATAGAACTACTGTATAGTATGGTTTATATTTGCTTACGTATAGAATCTTCTTTGCATTTTCAATGGCGACATTCAAGAATATAGATTTTTTCTCGAATGAACGGTCAACTTCTTCAATGACCAGGCGCATTTTGTTAATTTGTCTTCTCCATTTTGCTTCGATTACAGGCAGGTAAAACGAATGTTTTAGTTTATTGTACACCATTTCAATCTGACTTCCCGCAAGTACCAGTTCTGTAAGACCTAGCATGAATTTTCGGGTCTTCTTACGATCGTATTCAGAGGCCTTTATGGTTTCACTTAGAAGATGAGATGTGAATAAGGACCCTCTCGATACTATGTGTTCGTATAGCTGCTGACCGCTGTTTTCGTAATTACTTTCAAACATGTTTACAAACGCATCACTTAAACTTTTCATCTCTGATTTGTTCACGGCATTATATTTGTATAACTTGTCAAGTTCATGTCTCAGGTACTGAATTTTTCTTTCATAGAAAACAAATTGAGTTTGAACACGACTCCATCTTATTTCTTGTACAACCTTTTCTAGCTTTTTATCAATTTCATCAAAACGCCTTTCGATCTTTGTCAACATTTCTTGCATAAACATCAGCTCTGGAGACTGCTTTTTTCTCTCAAAACAGAAAACATGAGATCTATGACTGGCCCCACCATTCCTAGGTATGGAGTCACACTCTTTACTAGTGTCCCCATGGTTCCCTCAAAATCATCGTTACCGATTACTTTTGCCAACTCGATCGCAGCAGCGAGGCCATTATCAATTCTATCATCCCCGGTCTGTGCAAATATTACCGAACTTGCAATCAGAGCTAAAAATGTCCTAAAAAGGGACTTGTTCTAGAAAACAAATGGAGAGATTTTAATTTTATGATATCCATGTTTGTTCAAAATTTACCATGCACATGACAAATTTTAATCTTTACAGTGAAAATTTATTTATTACATTTTTATTATCTATATCTCATGAACTGAAGATTTATTTAGTACTTTTTGTACGCTTTATCCCATTATGGGACACTGTTACAAATCAAAATTGTGACATGAAAAATGTATAATGATTTAAAAAGAAGACACACAAAGTTTCAAAATCGGCATTCAAACTTATTGCTTATCAGTAAAAGGTGATAATTGTATTAGTTAACAACACATCTTACCATTGCGTTTCTCCTTCTGACTTTGTATCATTTCTATTAAATTTACCTTATTCTTGCATGCTGTGATATAGTTAATTAGACACAAGCTGCGTCAGTGCACGCGATGCTCTCAGCTGTCGATGTTTTAGCAGAAAACAGCCATACGATCTTGGTATCGAAATCACACTGAATCCGAGCCAACAACATATGGTTAAATATCAATTCATTTCATCTAGGGATGTAATTAGTCTTTATAATTTTACATACATAAATTTCTTTAATTTATCACTTTTTAGAAAACAAGAAAAGTGAGAATGCGATCTCAACCTTGGTCCCAAATATATAATAGGTATTTTCAGTATATTAATTGAAGTATATAACTATACTTTGCTATATCTTAATATTTTGAACATTATTTTAGTAACATCGGTGTGGTCAACGCACATGCCAAAGCATTGATAATTGCCGAAATTAAATTCATTCAAAACATGGCTGTGAAAATAAGAGAAACTTAACGTCCATATGCCTGAAATCAAAGTCGGGCCTTCTCACTTCCTCCTGAAATAACATGCACCAAAACAAAAATAAAAAGCCCTTGAACATTTACAGATGTGAGACTGTTAGAAATTTTAAACCTTGTCTTTTATCTTAAGAAAATCTGCCCACGTCGAAGGGGAAAAACAGCTAAAAAGCAAGGGGATGAAGTGAACGTTCCGGGAAATTCTGTTATAAAGTCTAATTAGAACACAAATACTATTTAGTATCGGATAAATACCAGGACACGGTAGGATACCAGAAGGGCAATCATTTGTCGGCCTCAGATTTGGGCTATAGGGGTACCTCCAGGTAGTTCCCAGGGGCTAAGGCTCATTTTAATGGATGATATCTCTATCGCATTTGTGTAAATGCACGGTCCAATTAAGCTCACCCGAACTTTACTATTCTCATGAACTCCTCATGATACCGGAGAAAAGGGGCGTTTACTCTCCTATCTGTTAAGTGTACATCAAATAAATTCATGGGGAGGGCTGGGGACATAATCGGCTAACTTTCGTGGTCTCGGATTTTGGCTTTAGCGGTACCACCAGACGGATTCCAGGTTTAAATAGTCGCTAACTCCATTAAAAGAGGTCCGTCTAAAGCCTGTAACGAGTAACGTCCTTTTTTATCCAAAGCGTTCATTCATTTGTCCTTGTTTTCAAAAGAAAGAGAGGAAATAGTTTCTCTTTTACCCCTATGCCATTGTGAAACGTCAAAAATGGGAAACATGGGTTAGCTAAATAAACCATTGTAGGTTCATTGGAGGGTCACGTTTAAACATGGCTAAAGCGAAATAGTTGCCAAATTTTCACGTTGAATATCTGTACCAGGCAGAGCTTATTTTTTAAAGTTACAAGGTAAAGAGAAAATTTTCGTTCGAATACCTAGTACTTTGATTTCTTTAATTTATTCACTTTTTGTATTAATCGAAGTCCGATCCAAAGTATCTGCCCGCGATGCATGATAAACTCGACCTACACTTTTCGTTAATTAGTCATTTCGCGTTCTTGGTTACCTGGAAAGTTCTATCCCATTTTCTCACCAAAGGTCGTACTTCGGAAGCGAATGAGTATCAAAACTAAAATCATCCACTGAAGAAACGAATAGACTCATTTTATGTTTTCAACATTTGTCAAATTTTAACTTCTATGTATTTTCTTAATAGGCTCACAGTAAATATTTTGAATTTTCACTTTTTACGCATTTATTCAATATCATTTCATTGCAAGCATATATTTTGATCGAAACTACGCCTGACTTGGATCCATCAAAGTGTCTACCACCTTGCTCTCCTTTTTCTCTATTTCGGGTTTGTTTATCGAAAATGAAAGTAGGTTTTTGATTAATTTCACAATTATAACTTATCAGTTTAAATTCACTTTATACCTTACGGACATCATCTTACGTGATTTAAAATACCAAAGGTATAAGCAGTTATTCTGGTACTGGCGTTTTGTAGTTTATTTGCAAAATGCCTTCATTTATAAGTATAGATTCTTCTTGCTAATAATTGTCGAAAAGTTTAACTAATTATTATAATGTATAATTTTTCATTTGCGTCGTATTTTTCATTTTTTACAAGTGTAACAATATGGTTTTATTTTCTGTTTTCTGTAAAATTTTCATCCGTATCTCTTTATATTTACATTTCTATTTTTATTAACATTTTAAATTTTAAAAATCATATTTTTGCTTTTGTTTTTAGTTTTTAATAAAAAAAATAATTATGTTTTTTAATTTCTGTGGAATATAATTTGTGTTTACAAAAAAAATATTTAAAATACAATACATTATGATTATTATAACTATAATAATGCTTTAAAAGGTAACTTTGATGTTAAAATTGAACTTGGTCTTAGACTATAATTTATTCACATTCTGTAATCAGAACCCCCCTCCCCCTCCATCCCATACTACAAGCACGGCGGAACGAGTCCAGAACTAGTTATATCTTATTTATATGTTTTTTCTTAACACAAGTGGGATCGCATTTCAATTTCAGTTCCTTAATTAAATAGTAAATGATAGCCGGCGCAAGCGCGAAAAATTGCACGTTACACATTAATAATTCGGTGAACCAGATTTTCAAAAAAAAATTGTAAATACTGTCCCTGAAATTTTTATTATTTTTTAATTCAATCATTTTTAAAACTGAAATTAAAAAGGGAAGTTACTTGATATTTAGAGGTGCATGCAGGGTGAAAAGTCTAAACTGAAATTGTATCAGGTCTAAATTCTTTTTCTTGCAGCTCTTTCTTAGAATGCAGCAGAGATCTTCAACACAAATCTTCTATCTCCTTTGAGCAACAACACATATACCTTGCGCCTGAAAAAGATTAACCATATGTATATTTTTTGAAAAAGGTTTTAAACAAAAATTGGCCATTTTAATCTTTCTTTGTTGGAACCATTCATACATGTACCCCTTTTTCCTACTGAGGACCTAACACAACATTACATATCCTACAACACTTAACTCAACCAGAGGCTACCATAAAGGTGCAAGGCATGTGTATGGAAAAGCACATTGTCACACCTTAACTCCAAAGTATGCAGTCCTATAACCTTCTGTTAATGAGTCAACTGCTTCTGAAACATTTGCAATAGTTAACCAATATTATCAATACAGTAAAACTCGTTTAATACCAACACGAATATAGCAAATTCTCGGATTTAGTAAAGTTTTGGGTTTTTTTTAAGTCCCTGGTAAAATATTAATTAAATTTTGCAAAATGACACGGTTACAACGAATTCGGATATAACGAATTTACGGATATAGCGAACTGATATCAAGTCCCGTAAAGGTGAATAATAACAAAATTGTACACTTTTATAACAAGTTTTTTTTTACAAATTGAAGAGTTCGCACTACCATTTAATATAATAGTTTGAAAGATCAGGAACCATTATTAAATGTGTATAACATACAAGAAACAGTTCTAATAGAACAATTATATCCGTATCTAGAAATGCAATAAATGCCAAATTTTCAGAAATCTTCTTCTCTTCTGTACTCCTACACATTAAAAACACTAGTAAAATCATAACCGGTTTTGCTTTGTTTCAATTAATTTCAAATATGGTTCTTTTATTAATTTTGGACAAAAATCATTTCTTAAAAGTGAGAAGTACTGGGAAGACACTTGCTCTACAGTACATACATACTTGAAAATTACTCTCTCTCTCTCTCCGTCTCTCTCTCTCTCTCTCACACACACACACACATCACGCAATTCGACACTTAACGTGATAAATCATTATTTTTTATTCTCTGGAGAAAGGACGACAGCTGAAATCTGATTTACGGTTTAAAAAATCTGCACGCAGGTTTCTGTTCAAGAGAAAAGAAGAACAATAGTTTTGAAGCAGAAAATCAAAAGTAAGATTGTTTTTTTTTTTATATTGGTAATTACAATATTTTATAAAGACGTCAACAATTAAATGTCCTTGCATGTTTAGTATTTTTTGACACATGAATTTTACTATGAAGTTGTAAAAATTGATTTATGTTTAACATATGAATATTGTGAGGTTCTCTTTGTTTTATTGAATATATGCATCTACCGGGATTAATATTTTTCTTATTTATTAGATGTCTTTCCTGGTGTCCTTTTTGGTCATGATAATGACTTTGGTTACATTAGCAGATCGCGGATATGCCATTCCTAAAAATGACCTCCATTCAAAAAATCAATGGCATGGCCAGACTGGCAACCTTCGCCGATCCTCGTCTATTGAGGAAAGCTTTTGGAATTCAACTTTACAGAATATTGCCATTAGGGAAGCAAAGAAGATTTTAGATGTAAGCAAGTACTCTAGATATTTGGACGTGGTCAACACAATATATAAAAAGTTAACCCAAAAATTCAGCGAGCGAAACTGGTTTGTCGCCGTATACGACGCCGTTTTGGGTGGCGATAAACATTATGCAAATACATGTCATGGTACTTGGACCATGGGATACAATGGCTTTAATTTATTACTTGCCAGCAACCCCAAAAATACGGAACATTTGAACTATCACCTAGCGAGAAGTATTTTTCATAACGTGAATTTGGTGTACAGAGTATATAAAGGTTGGTGGAGAGGTTATTACACAAGAGAAAAGTACGCCCAAGAAATATTCAATGAGTTTCCCCATCTCCAAGATTGCAGCAGTTATTCTGCATTTGGAGTGATCAGAATAGATGCACATGTTTACTTCAAAGCAGAAAATGCTAGACTTGCCACTATCAATCGTTATCCGTATGTGTTTTTCTTGTTCCAGTAAAAATGTGTTTGGTTCATCCATCGTATTTGAATTTAATAAAAAATATTTTAAAAATTAAAATTGTGTAAAGTATTATTTAAGAATGGCCCACGTACAATTAAAGTAAAGTTTTGCCCCTTGCATTATTATCTTTAATTTAAAACTGTTCCGGTTATGCTGGATTATTTTGCGGTGTAATGTCGTAGAAAAATATTTACTATCTACCTCCTCTATTTTATTTCCAGTCAAAGGAAGTCATTTTTAGCTCACCTGAGCTGAAAGCTCAAGTAAATCGTCGTCCGTCTGTCTGTCAGTCTGTAAACTTTTTACATTTTGAACTTCTTCTCTAAAACCGCTTATCCAATTTCAACCAAATTTGGCACAAAGCATCCTTATGGGAGGGCGAATATAAATTGCAGAAATGAAAGTACAATCTGTATTCAAAGCAGAGAAAACCTTGAAACTGTAGAAAAAGGGGGGTGCATTTTTAAAAATCTTCTTCTCAAGAACTACTGAGTCCAATTCAACGTAGTTTAGCATAAATTATCCTTATGGGAAGGAATATATAAATTGCAAAAATTAAGGAATAATTCTGTTTCAAATCTGAGTTATTACGAAAATTATAATAAAGGAAAGGCGTGTTTCAATCAGTTTAATAGCTTCGGGTTCGGCATCCGGTAAAATGGGTAGGCAAGACTTGGTCTGGGCAAAACAAAAGATTGGCAGTTATTAATCTGCAAATCTTATTAAGATTTCAGGATATTTGATGGACCAGTATATTTGTATTCGCTGTAGATATTGCTGCAAAATAATGCGTATTTGGAATTGACGATTGCCGATCTGCCCCGGCTTTTATTTTGCCACGGCCCGGGTTTGCATACCCATTTTACCAAGACTCGTATTCCATACTTCTAAAACGAGGTTCTTTGTTTAAAGCAGCCATGACATTATACGAAAATGGGTCGATCTCACTATGATGAATTTGCCTGTTGTGCAACAGTTCGCGTATGAAGGGAAATTTTTGAAACATGCAAAATATATTGGTGCCGATTTTGTGAAGTAAATTGGGGCTAAATATTTTGACAGCTTTCACACATGACGTTGGTGTTAGCTTGTTCTGATTTTTGTTTTGTTTTCATTATTTATGCTTTGTAACCTGGGAACTATCGTCCGTATTTCGTGATTTTTACGTATCAAATCAAACAGAGAGTTCGGTAAGTCAAACAGTTAACTGTTTACATGCGCAAATTAAGCAAAATCTGATGTATCAAAAAAGTACTGAAATACAATTCATTCTATCGGTAATTCGGCATTATCTTTTGCGTAATGGTAGATTAATGCAATAGGTTTTAAGATGCTCGGCATTTTCTCGAGTTTATTCAGTTCAAATAGAGTTTGATACCGCTGACGGAAATATGTAGGTATATATACATGTATATATATATGATTCATTTCGAAAAAATAAATTGTGTTCTTTATTTGTTATAGTGCATGTTTCTGGTGTTTAATTGTTTACAATTTTTATTTACTAACCATATTTGAGTGTTAAGCTTCGAATTATAAGCAAGATACAGAGATTTGCTCACAATTCTATGTTTGTTCACAGATCTTAAAAACTAAAGATTAAAGAAGTAAAAAATTTGTCAATATTTTTAATGAAATTTTCAAAGTCTATTCTTCCAGAAACTAACTTTAACAACTTATTGTATTATAAACTTAACCTTTTTTCGTCATTATTACTCCTACTGTACACATGATCCTTGACTGTGTTTGTGTACATTTGTGAACTGGTCTTGAGTGAATAAAAGAATTGAAAATCTTAGGCCATTCTTTTTTTCCATTTTAAATGCTGAATAGGAAATACCAAATTTAAAATCTTAAGCTGAATGTAATAAACTCATGTGAACAAAATATGACTCAAACCTAGGCGAACTTTTATAGCGAGCGCAGCTCGCCGGCGCGCAGCGCCGGCGCGAAGCGAGCTCTACCGGCAAGGCGTGTGTGAATAGAAAATTCGGACTATAGTTGCACATTCATTCAACGGATTTTTTTGGCGTCAGTAAATCGGACCAGTAATGCATCGTTTTAATCGTCCCAGTAGTTCCCTGAAATCATGGCAATTTTTATCACTTCACACTCTCACGAGAATCAGCAAGACAAATTTAGACAGTAAAAACAATAACGATGTAAGCGACATACAGTCAATGTTACCTCTAAAGTTCACCTCAGTACACTTTCAATCAAAAATAATCGTGTGACGTCACAAACGTTTACACATTGATCCGATATATTTTTTCGGAGTCAGTAAATTTTGACCCACAATTCATAGTACCAATGGTTTCCAACCTCACGTTCCAACATCACGTTCTCCCGAGAATCAAAGTAAAACCTTTGAAAAGCTTATAAGATGTGTAATTTTAAGAACATCATGCTTTTTAAGTAAATAAAACAGTATACTTCGCATACTTTTATTTCTCAGGGGAGTTTTAAAGAGTAAGACGACACTTAACCAACGTCAGCTTTGACGTCACAATAAGCACTGATAAGGGGAAATTACTCTAATTGAAGTTATTGTAAATCTGCTGAAATGACCAAAATCCTCTCAAAATCTTGCAAAGGCTAAGATAAAGAACAGCTGACGAATAAGGACATTTCTTCAGACAAGGAAACAGTTGTAAATTGCACTAATTTGGATGAATGCTCACAAATATTTTATTCACTATAATTACGGTAATTTCCTGAAACGTAACGTTATACGTAGCATCGCCTTTTTTTAAAGGGGGTGGATGGCAGCCTCATCCAAAAAATCTTTGCAAGCAAAAAGAAAATAATCATGAAAATTCTAATCCTTCAGCTCTGTAGCAGTTCAATGGTTTCTTTATTTTCACTTCCATTTATTACATGCGTTCTTTTAACATGATAAGCAAATATTTTTAAGCGTAAATTAAAAATAAAATTAAACATTAATTATTTTTTTTTAAGTGGAGGGGCAAATCCATGGTAAGTCGATTTTCTATGTATAAATTGACAAAAATGAAAAAAAAAATTAGCATGGGGGGAGCTCTATGATGAGTCAGGTTTTATATGTAAGTTTCAGAAAAAAATGTCTACTGCAAAAAAAAAGGGGGAAATCAATCAATCAATCATAATCACAATCACTTTAAAAGAGGAGATGCAGTGCAATGAATATTTATATATTAAAATCTTTATTATTTAACAACATTGTATCTGAGATTAAACTATTGTTCTACATATAAATAAATAAATCATAACAAATCTTATAAACTATGAATAATGAAAATTTACTGAAAAATAGGTATGTTTTATTTTTTGGCATTCAAATTTCACGTTGTTAATTTTATTTTCTTAATTTATTATAATTCATTGTTTGATCACATGCTGTGCTCGCCCCAACGGTCGCACCGTAAAACATATTATGAATTAGAGTATGTTAAATATTTGTACAAACAAAATTATAAAAGAATGATATTCTGTATATACCTACTCTCTGGGTCCCCTCTTTATACAATAAATAATGTGAAATCTACATCAATTTTGATAGTTTTTCAGACACGAGTAAATAAAAACGACATCTTTAAAACAGTTCCCATAGTTCTGACACATTTCTGTTGCGTATATATAGTAATTATTGCTATTCCTAAGAAAATATCACAGCGGAAAATTATCCTGGTTTGTACGCGAGGTAAATAAGTCATTTAATTATAATGGAGAAGACAAATACAATTGTTTAATGTTTTTAATTTGAGGAATTGAGCACATTTAGGTACAATTTTCTTTTTCACATATATACATGTAGGATTTTTTAAATAAAAAACAGTAACTATTATATTTTTTTTTAAAATACAATAACTAGTAAGTAGTTAATGAAAAAAATGTACCTATATGCTCTCATATATTTTGATCGCTTTACAAAGTGGGGGGGGGGGGGGGGCAGAACGAAAATATAGGGAATTGGAAGTTAACAACTTAACAGTGTACCCCTACTAAATGTTTAGTTTTATATCTTGCGTAGGATTTTCTTATTCTGGTAAAAAATAGTATTTCATGAAGGTACAATGTCAAAGATTACGTGTATGCAAAATTAAGTGTAAAATTCGAATATTTAACAATATTTATTTTTTGTTATTCTACCGAGGGACCACATGGCACAATATTTTTTGAACGCCCATTGTTGCTTAGGTGAGCGATGTGGCCCCATGGGCCTCTTGTTTAAACTTTTCTATTTTTTTTGTCCTTAAAATGGCAATTACTTTTTGGGGTTGCTGGCAATTACCTACCGGCAGATACTTTGGATCGGACTTCGATTAATACAAAAAGTGAATAAATTAAATGAAACAATAATGCTATTTTAGTATTGATGGAAAGAACTTTTCAGAACGGGGTGCCATGAAACGGGTTGACAAATTGACATCATGGCGGAAAGTGTAGGGCGAGCAGATCGGGCAGATACTTTGAATCTGACAACTTTGGTTTAAATCATGCAAATAGATATGCATAACCTAGCGTGTTTTAATTTCTTACAATTTCATACCACGACAGATTGGTAGTAAAAATTAGACATTAGTTTGTTAACATTATTTAATGAACAGATTTTACGTACGTCTATATGGATAAATGATGTATGCATAAAACGGGGAAGTTCAATAGGGGTGCCCCGCCTCTTTCATATTGTTTTTCAAAACCGTCTTTTATCTGAAATACTTATTTGGACAGTAATAGAAATTTTACTGAAATACACTAAATACCAATTTACTGGTTTGAAATGAACACAATAAAAAAGTTTATTTTTCCCCTACATCTGCAACGAACAAAATTAAAGCCATATATATGGCATAATTATCCGGCACAGTGTTTTTATATATATATATATATATATATATATATATATATATATATATATATATATATATATATATATAATCTCTCATGATTTGCCATGGTATATGATTTTTATCCAACGAGTTGTGTGTTTCTATCCCCGAGCCTTGGCGAGGGGATAAGAAAACAAAACGAGTTGGATATAAATCATATACCATCGCAAACCATGAGAGAATCTTTTTATCACATGTTTTACCACGTCTTTTATTAAACCTCAATCCTTTCTGTAAAAATAATTCTTAGCCGCACAACACATTTACTGCAAGACGTCAACAACTTTACGCATTGAAAAAATTTCCTTGAAGATTAACAAACGAACCTTCATTTTCGAACATACTTTGTAAAAATTCATGAAAAAATTAAAACATCATTAAGTGCTTTACGTTTACAGATAAATTCATTTTTTAATTTTTCATTCTACGTCAATCAACAGCCTAAACCTACGTAATGTTTAATTAAGACGTCATGGCGTAAGAACACACAGTGGAATATCAAAAATTTATCCCATGAGTGATACCCACTGTATATTGAGATAAACATGTGATAAATGTATATATTATCCATTTTAGTTTAGATTTTGATTCCCTGCCCGATCCTCTAAATATCCAACAATGCAGATTTTTTTTTAAATTTCAATTTTAAAAGATAAGTTAAGGAAAAAATCGGACAAAGTATATAAAAGAATGAACCAAAAAATAGCATTATACTAAGTATATTAATGTGTAAATGTTAATCCTGCGCTTGCGCGGGGTATCATCTAGTGCAATTAAAATCAGACATCATTTCTTTGAATTTAACCTACTGTAAGTTTCCTTATTTTACGCGAGAACTTAATTCCGCGATTGAACGGTTTTCCAACAAACCGCGAGAACATAAAATTGCGATTGCCGAAATTTTATCATAGTTTCATGTAGTTTACATATATCCGAAAATTAAAAGCGAGATTTTAAAATTCGCGAGACGGGCTTCTCGCGATTTTACGCGGAAATTAATTCCTCGCGTTTAATTAGGAATTTACAGTATGTTTTATTTTGTACTTCAGATGGAATTTATTTTTAAATATATTCCGCGTGAACTACCTCATCTAACAAGAAACTATGTGTCAGACACGCTAATAAAAATTGCCTTCCACAGGGGTATTTTATACTTTAGATCAAACAATCTATATTGGAATATTTGACGAAGTAGGACCATAAAGCTTTTTCGAAACCTGATACGTTCTTTAATAGAAAAATAAAAGGTTTTTCCTTAATTACATGTAATCTTTAAATTATCGACAAAGTCTATGATAAAAAACACATATTAAAACATGATTCATGTAAGTTATTAAACATTGTCTATCACGTTTTGATCATGGGTAGCTTCATTTTAGTACAAAAATGTTTATTTATTAAATTTTCAACTGGAGTTAAGGACTGCTCCGTGGTCTTTGGGTTCGATTCATTCAAGACAAATTTTGTAAAATGTTAAATTCGGCTTATCAAGAAATGACCCGTTGGGTTAAGCAATTTATATAATTTTTTATATCATGTATCTACAATGTTAGCAAATTGGTTGTGAATTAAAAATGCCTCTTTTATTCCACATAATACTAAATCCTGTTTGAGATCATTTACTGGTACATGTTAATACCAAAATTCGGTGGCACTTTACATTTTAATATATTTTGAAAGGTGAAATTGTTGCTGTGTATATCTGTTGCCATGGTAACAGAGGCTAAAGAAGGTAAAATAACATTTGAGGGTCCAATATGATTGAGAACAACAATTATATTATAATTAAGATTAGCCAGGGTAGAATATGTTATTAAAAAAAATACCAGTTTTGAAATCCAAAATTTTAGAAACGAATATTTCTGTTGTTGTGGTAACAAGCTTTAAAAAAAGGAAAACTTGTATATTTTAAGGCAACTTAAAATGAATAATATTTTTACATGTATATGTGTATATTTTACTGCAATATACAGATTTCGTTTTTTAATAACGATTACCAAGTATGTTCTTTACTTTGAATTCAAACAACCTTAATCAAAACTGCAATTTTTAAAAAATAATTGCCGTTGCTGTGAAGGTTTCAAAACGTAAAAATGTTTGCTGGACGTTGCTATGAAGTTTTCAAAAAGTAAGAACTACTGCACGATTTTCTTTGATATATAAATTTTCTTTCTAACAACACTTCAAATTCGCTACTGTTGGTAGGCTACGCAAATATATTAGGCAGTTTTCCACACAAAACAACAACACATTCCCTAAATATTAATCATAAATGCCAAATTACATGCATCAAATATACCATATTTTGTCAGCTGGTGTCAAATTTCATATACCATGTGACATTGTATGTTGTAAAGATATTGATATGGATGATAAGTTTTAATAGTGACCAATATGAGCTTAAATAGAACAAACCCATACACACAGGTGTACTATAGCATATGAAAAGGTCATTGTGCTTTTCATATTGGGAGTGGGGCCAATATGGCGAAGTAGTAAAAATGTATTAAATCTTAGAAAATCTTCTTCTCTACTCCCATATATATTTGCTATAAACTATATGCATGGTTATGATGTCCATGAAGCCCTCTACCTTAATTGTGAAATTCATGACCCCTCGATCAGGGGTTCAGACTCTAGGGTGGGGCCAATATGGCCAAATAGTAAAAATGTATTAAATCTTAGAAAATCTTCTTCTCTACTCCCATATATATTTGTTAAATGCATGGTTATGATGTCCATGAGGGCCTCTACAAAAATTGTGAAATTCATGACCCCTTTGTTAGGTGTTCAGGTTCTAGGTTGGGCCAATATGGCCATATAGTAAAAATGTTTTAAATCTTAAAAAATCTTCTTTACTCCCACACATGTGGGCAAAAACTGAATACACGGTTTTATATCCACAATCTCCTCTACCTAAAATGCGAAATTCATGGCCCCTGGGTCAGGGGTTCTGGCTCTAGGGTGGGGCCAATATGGCCATATAGTGAAAATGTATTAAATCTTAGAAAATATTCTTCTCTCCTACCATACGTATATATTTTTTAAAAACTAAATGCATGGTTATGATGTCCATGAAGCCCTCTACCTAAAGGGGTTCAGGACATGAAGGGGGGGGGGGGGCAATATGGCAATAAAGTATTAATGCATATAATGTTTAAAAATCTTTTTCTCTAACTCACACATCTGTATAAAAAAACTGACTAATAATTATGTTTACCAAGAAGTCCTCTACTGAAATTTTAATTTTCATGTCCCCTCAAGGATGGGTTTTGACTCTAGGGCAGGGCCAAAATGGATGTATAGATGTTAATGTATATAACGTTAAAAAAAATATCTTCTTTACTCCCACACACCTGAAAAGAGAAACTGAATTCATGATTTTGTAGACCAGATCTTTTAGTTTTTCACCAAAATTATAGGTTTCACAGTTCTTTTTGAAATGTGGTGGTCATTACAAATTTATAATTTTTCTACTCCAGTATGAAACCTAATTAATTAGATGCATATATGAGACTCCATGACAGTTTTGTGAATGGGATATATGCTACTCAGGTGACCGTTAAGGCCAATTGGCCTCTTGTTTCAAATACGTCCTGTTAAGTGATGTCCTTTCCTGCAATTATTAGTCCCCTACCGGTTTTCACCGGAGGGGATTATAGCTTTCCTCTGCTTCCGTCAGTCCGTCCGTCTGTCTGTCCCACTTCAGTTTTCCACACTTTTTTTCTCTATGCGTTTGAGGAATAATATGAAATTTGCTGAACAGCTTCAAAATGTCAAACTACAGATCAAGTTTACACTTTTGTAGCGTCTGGTTGACATATTTTCGAGAAAATTAATTTTTTTATATTCCAATTTATTAATGTTCAGGTTCGATATTCTGCATAACAGTGCATTGTTTTCACAATTTCCACAAACCGGTAGGGGACTTGTATTGCTTATGCAATACTCTCAGAATGCTTGTTGAGCTTAGATTTCTTTTCGGCTTTCTGACATTTTCCAGAAGATTTTGAAAAGTGAGGCTTATCTATTTAAAGAACATTACACTAAGCTTTAAAACAGACTACAACATAAGGTAACAAGATGCCGATGCTGAGCAGGTTTTTTTATTGTAAGGAAAGGCCTATATTTTTTAAAATAGATGAAACAAATAATATAATTTTACCTCTCTAAAAGACAAAACTTCTGATCTTTTCAACTAAGAGTAGTATCAAAAATAGGAAACGAAACAAATTGTATAAACGTTATGAAAACATGTCACGTACAATGTACACGTTTTTTCAGTACTTACATGTATGTCATCAATTTATGCAGCAGTTGAACAAAACAGTTTCATTAGCATTTATTAGCACATATCTGTTTTGTTTAAATGCCTTTTACGTATTTAGTTTACTTTCGTCATACTAGCATTTTATTTTATTTTTTATGGTAAAGACCTAGTAAGTTGTCAGAACTTGTGTCCAAACCATTTGTATATGTATTTTATATATTTGTATACAATAAAATATGTTCAAATTTAAATATAAAGCATTTTATTAATTCTATTAATAATTATTAGAGTTATTCATTATTATGACATCAAAGTTGCAAGTAAGAATTAATGTTATGATAGGCAAACGAACGCAAAGACCTTTATATCATGGATGGTATAATACGGCATTCATAATATTGTGTCATGAATTTTGAAATTAAAATCCCCACTCCTTTTGTTTTACGTATGAAATTGTCGAATTTGCATATATTAAGTTTGAAGGAAGCTGTTTTTTGAAATACAATGAATCAACAAATAAGTATCTCCAAAGTTCAGCTGAAGAACATCTTTACCGTAGCTGCAAGGGTTACCTTAAGGGGAATGTACAGCCATCTTGTGAACATTTCTTGAATTGGCTTGTCTGCTCAAAACTAACCAAAAATGTTGCCAAAAGATATAAAAGCAATAAATATGACATTCTACGTGTTGTATTGTATGCAGGTTATGCATACAAGAAATTAACAGTACAATGCCTTATTAATCACTCAAAACAGTTGTCGAACTGTGCAGCTACAGACTTATTTTGTAGATTAAAAAACCTGGAGAGAGAGAGAGAGAGAGAGAGAGAGATATGCAGGTAGTGTATACCATTTATGTATGTTTAAACCACACTTCACTCAGTTTAGGACAATTGAAATGATATGAAGGTTCACAGAAATAAAAAAGAAAACACAAAACAAAAAACAATTTGACCTTATCTATATAACTACTTCTAATGGTTAATGTTCTACAGTTTTTACAACAGGTGATAAAGTTTTGGTCTTCCTTTCATAGATGTTTAATTCAACTTGTTTTGCATATTTGGAAGGATCTACAGTTTTTCTCTATATGTATCCAGAGTTAGATGAAATTAAGGCGATATCGTCAGCAAACTCAAGGTCTTCTAACATAGATGTGATGTCCATCTTATTCCTCTCCGCTTGTTGCCGACTGTTTCCATATAGCACAATATTTTGTCCAGTTTCAAATTGTTGGATTTTTTTCAATTTTTAAAATTATTACTTGTACCAGCACCATGAGTAGATTATGCTTTGAATATGCAAATATTTTCCCCAAAAGCAGGAATGTGAAATAGAAAACTCGTGTGGACATCCTTCGTCAGTAGGGACGGGTCTTTTCAGTAGGACTTTCAAACGGACGTTCTGGATGATTTCTGTGAAGAATCAAAGTACGGAGATACTAATGAGAGTTGATTTTATAAATTATTATTTGGTTTAAAATCAACCATATGTAATTTTGTATGGGAAGTAGTTTCTTCACTGTTGAATGATGCACATTTTTTTTTAATACCGGCATGAATATTTGGCTTTTTCCGAAAAGAATTATGATTAAACCTCATAGGAATGATTTGTGTAATATTTATAGATAGAATTAAACTATAAAACTTACAAGCTATGTATCAGTAATCGAAATATTACTAGAATCGAGCAATTTTGAACTCTTGTCTCGTTCAACCAGACTTACGGAGACGGCCGATTGTCTGGTTGAACGAGGCGATGATGAACTCTGGCGCAGGCACTATTCCGACGTCAGAGTTCAATATAGTCTCCTATTCCGAATTCATACGACTACAAAATTATCTGAATTGTTCGTACCATATAAAATCCGACCATTTTCAAAGTATATACAAATAAATATTCTGGAAAAGCAATGGCTCTAAATACTTTACATCGCATTTGTTGATTATTTTCCAGTATTAGTCTTGTCAACGGTTATGATTTGTGCTTAAGTCCAAACACTGTTTCACCCCCGGTTTGCTCGAGTAACTATATAGGAGAGTTGATTAAAATCAACTCCCAAAAATCGTCAGGCTTTCTCCAGAAGACGAAAGAATAATGTTAAATCGAGAAACCGAGAGTCGCCATTTTTACATGTTAACAAAACTGTACCACTTCACTTTTAATACGGGGCTGGTTACAGAGGCAGATCCAGCAATTTGGAAAAGGGGGGGGGGGTCCATTTGATGGAAACCAATATGTACAAAATTCATTATTTGTCAATAAATAAGGACTTTTTGAACGATTTCCGTGCGTATTCAACCGTATTTAATAAACATTTATCTCTTCACTATCTATTTCATATATATTTCAACAGCAGAGTGCACTGCATTATTGGGCGTTTTTGCCGTTTTGGTTTAGGTAAGGAAGATTTGCATAATATCTAGCCTCAAGAAACCCAAGTCTCCAGCAATGAGAAAGTGCGCCCATGCTTGATAGAAAAGAAACACTAAGAAACAAAAAGTAACTCAGACTAATTACGACAAACTATTATAAAAATGAATATTTTGGTAATTTTTTTTATGTATTTGATGTTTTTAAATTCTGAACTATTTATCGATTTTGATCTCTATCGATTGTCTTCGTAAGTAAAGGTCTAAATGATATGATATGGCAAAAGAAAGGGGATAATTTATTTGCTGAATAAATGGTACGTGTGTAATACAATGGTAAAAGCAATTGTCGTCCCAGGGAACTTGATGTGTTGTATATTTTATTTGTTAAAAATAAAATATATGGGAAAGGACAATACCCACATGAAACACAAAAGAAAGCCTTTTTTGTTTTGTTTCCAAGAATCGGAAATTCTGTAACAAAAATACCGTGTAAAGGGTTTATATGTATGCCCAACTTTTCAAAACTTTTCTAAATATGATTGCATCTGTACTAGTGCCAGATGATGTAACGCATCCATTACAGAGGTCATGACAATTGCCATGTACAAATTTTGATTATCAATAATCTAAATTTTTGTAAAGGACAGTATGAAGGTAGCTAGCATTCCAGAAAAATAGCATAACCCGCAAAAGCGGGTCATGAAATTTTCTTTGTATTTTTCGAAGAAGATGAAACGAAGTAAAACTCATATATTATAATTACTTTAATTAATTTACTAAACAATACATTTGAAAGCGGCTTTTTAAAGTAAAACGAATGCGTGTACTTGTACTTGAACTTCGTTTTACTCGATGGCTCGTCAGTTCAATTTTTTTTAAAAGAGAAATTGAGAAAAAGATTCATTGTAGATATTATTATAAATCTGTGTTTTTAGCGATACTGCTTAATTTATGTATCTTTTCTTTAATTTTCCACATGTTTACTCAGTGTAGTAAACACCAGATGCTGATAGGAGTACAATGTACTTTATTTGAATAAAAAATCGATAGGGTTTTTTCATATAAGAACAAAATTATGGGACGCAGTACGAAATTCTTTAAATAAGCAACTTTAAAAGCATTTATTAGAGATAATTACAGTATTTCTATTATAAATGGGGAAAATTGCCTTTAAATAGGCGTTAAACGTTTTCGAAAAAAATCATATGTCCGAGGGAAACGGGGGTTCCGACCCCAGGACCCCCCCCCCCCCCCGCCAATGGGTTATGGTGTGTAAAAGCCTACCAGATAGAAGTAAAGGGACGATATCAGTAGTAAATTGCATGAAGTATTTACTGATACTAATTTTTTCACAGAATTTGCATGTAGATAAGGTTAATCAGTCAAACACTAGCGCAATAAATACACACCTTTTTCAGTAGGTGGCACCGTATCCCCAGGTCGTCCATCCGATTTTTTTTTTCAGACCAGGAGCTAAAGACCTGCAGCTATATATATGTGTATGGTTTTACAATTGTTCTCTCTTGTCTTCACCCCCTCATTTTTTCTAATTTTTAAACTATCGATAACAAATAAAACACAACAATGAAATACATGTAATTTCATCATTTAAGGTTAGCCTCGACCTATCCTCCATTATTTTCTCTTTTTTTATCTCAGCAATGTAAAGATTTTCACTCCGTTATGCGAAATTTGTATTTTCTTGTTACATGATTTTTTTTCTATTTTGATAAATGGTTTCAATCGAAAATATATCTCTTTTGACCTTTAAAAAAAGCATTTAGATGCATTTGTATGCAATTAAATGAAAAATCTCAAAATATTCTATCTTTGAAATTAGCTTGGTAATGCACCCTGAGTTTTTGGCCATTAACAGGTTTTAATGCAAATAAACAAGAAATAATCTATCAAGGAAAATTAAATTAAACTGAGGAACGTCGCATTTGTCCTCAATATTCAAAATCATGAATGAAAGTTGTACCAAATAACCTGATAGTTTTCTCACCATATGTTATTGTCTTCATGCAACGAAAACCTATATCCTAGGTCATGTACATGTAATATTAGGTGTTTACGTATTGAGTGAAGGCAGTTGTGAAATACATCAATTTATAAATCACTAATAGTTTACAAAGGTTAATTTCTACATCATGCATGTTTTGAAGTACAAACCCACTCCTTTTATTTAGAAATAGTACTATGTGCTTTTTGTTTGGGGGAGAGAGAGAGAGAGAGAGAGAGAGTTAAGGTTTTTTGTTCAACTAAACTCTTGTCCTCTATGTTTGCTATACCTGGAAAAGTATAAGATTTCTTTCATATTTTTATGCCATTAACATTAAAATTCTCTTAAAGATGATTTATCTTCTCATTACAAAAATAACGAAAATAAAATCGGCATATAGATGAAAATTTATTCAGTACTATACTTTTGTATGTTCAGCATGTATTGATATGAAATTTGTATGTTTAAATATTCAATTAGGTTACACTGTACCCCAATGTGAGTTTATGATTAACTATGATGTGTTTTTCCCAGCCAAAGTTATTTATCAAACATTTGGAGAATTGGGTAGGGTAGAGCGGATCTGAGTTTTTATAGTAAATTTGAAAAACATGTTTTCCCATTTTGATAACAAATGAGGATGTTTGCGAAACATCTAAAGGAGTTTTGCAGTTTGGTATTTTTGTTCAGAAATTTATTAGCAAGTACCAGTCTAGGTATTTAAAAAGAATCACAACCTTATATAATAGTATATCTTGCTTATGAGGTTAGAAAAATGTTGAAGTGCTTTTGTATTGAAACAGATTTTTTAAAGAAGATTATGAACTTTACACATCAGAACACGATATATTGATGCTTAATTACTTTCTAGCCTTTTTATAATGTATTTTTTTAAAAACATACATTTGCAACAAAATGTTTTTATATGTTGTCACGCTCACTGATTGTGTAAATATCGTAAATGACCTATGTTTAAGGGTCCTCGATACCCCGTGACTTTTACCCTTTGTGACAAATCTTTACAAGATGACGATATCAAACCATTGTCAAACCGTTAAAATCGCCAATCCCGACTATACATCTCTGTGCAGCAATCGGTATACATGTAGTTGCCTTTTGATCCGCAGGTCCCAAGTTTAAAAATAGCAGTGATTTTTTAAAAAGAATAACAAAAACATTTTAAAGGCTGATTAACCCCTAAAATGAACCTTTTTGCCATTCTAAAGTCAAATTCGTTTGAAATTTCATGTCTTTATGGAGTATAAAAGTTTAAAATTTGTATACACAAATTTTCCTGTGCTGTTGAGAACCTTTGAGATTCCTTAGAAAAACAATTTCCCCTGTTATGTTTTCTGATAACCCATAGCTTTTGCTATTGCTTGTCGAAATGAAATAAGAAATTAACCAATTGCAAATAGCCTTATTTACCAAGACATTTAGTTTTAATATACTTTAATTATGGTTTGAATGAATTAACTCACCAATGATTAAGTGATTGTTAATTAGGGCCTCGCTGGGGCGCCTTATAGTGATCAGTCTGTCCTTCCATCCGTCTGTCCTCCATCAGTCCGTCCGAGATGTCTTATCCGGAAAATTTCTTCCCTCCCCTTGGCCCAATCCCGCTCATACTTCACCCACAGAGTGCCTTTTAGTAAAGGATGTGCAGTGACATTTAACCATGTTTCTAGGTCGAAGCAAAAGGTCATAGCAAAATTATTTGAAAAATCCTTGTCCGGAGCATACCTTCTTCCCCATTGGTCCGATCTGGCTCAAACTTCACTCACACTCAGAGTGCCTATGGTCAAAGGGTGTTCAGTGACCTTGAAGAAAGTTTGTAGGTTAAGGGTCAAGGTCATATTTGATCATGCAAAAATTCTTTTATTCAGAGCATATATACTCTCCACTTAACCCTATTTGGCTCATGCTTTACATAAACAGCTTTTGAGTAAAGGTTGTGCAGTGACCTTGAACAAGGTTTCAACAATATAAGGTCATAGCAGAATAACATGAATAATCATTGTCTGGAGTATATATCTTCTTCCTCTGGTCCAATCTAGCTCATACTTTACTCACAGATTGCCTACGATCAAAGGGTGTGCATTGACCTTAAATGATGTTTGTAGGTCAAGTGTCAAAGCGTATTGGATCACGCAAAATTCTTTTTTCCAGAGTATATATATATATATATATATATATATATATATATATATATATATATATATATATATATATATATATATATATATATAATCTCTAATTGGCCCCTCCTTCACAGCAACAGAGCTTGTGGATTAATGGTGTGCAGTTACTCTATAATTTTGACCAATTCAATGTGAAGGTCATAGCAGATCAGTTTAAGACCGTATATTATTTGAAAAATGAACCCAACATTTACCCAAGTTATACGAGTATAACCTGGGTTGGGGCAGTTTACGCTTTATAATCCGCAAAGCGAAATTATAACAAAGCGTTAATTGCTTCCTTATAATTTTTCTGTAATTTACTTTACAAATTGAGTGCGTTTTACTTTAAAAATTGATAATAATCTGTTCAAAATTGAAACGCTACGTCAAGCGGAATAGTGTTCTTGACGTTGGTGCATTGTGACGTGCAAACAGTTTATACAAATTAAACTAAATTTTTCTATCCAATGAAATGCCGGGTTACAACCAAAATTAAATTATTTCCAATTTGCTGAATCTTGTTCAGGTTGGAAAATAGTGATTGGTCAAAGAAACCTTCTCTGAAATGCTTTTCATCCTATTGTCCATTATTTAAGCGGGGCCCTTTGAGATGGTCACCATCTCAATGTTGTCTAGTTGATAGCCTATTGCAGTGGCCGTGTGTTCTCATTCTGATTTAAAGAATCTCAGGGGTGCGTTTTACAGAAGAACTTACGACCAAATTAATGAATGCTAATTAATCACAAACTAATCTATGTTTTATTCGTATAGCTGTAAAATATAATTATGGGAAATAAAATAGTTGTAAACAAATGGTTTAATAAAATTTTGTTCATTTATGATCATTCTACGACTGTAAATATTTACGACTTTGTCGTAAGTTCTTTTGTAAAATACAACCCTGGATTCAAATCCATTGTTGGAACTCAGGGCATGCCTCGTACATGTCACTCACGGAAGCTAAAGAGAAAATCTCATGAGTTGTTCTAAAATTAAAAGTTAGTAAACATGCGTGGACATTGGTTTCCGAGGAACACGTTGGTTGTGACAAACAACAAGAGATGTAAAACAACAGAGACGTAAAAAAAAAGAAAACACGAATCTGTCTGGTCTTCCGTGAAAAAAAAACCATCGTCGTCCTTTCTTTTTTTCCCCTGTATAAGCAAGTTGACTATCAAAATTTATTAATTTCCAGGGCCTTGAAACATTATTATGGTTTAGAGTTTCTATTATTTAAATTTCATGACTTTAACCCCTAACTTTTAAATCATTATCCGAATTACAGCTCTAATACATGTAGCTGCAGATCTGTAGCTCTCTGGTTGAAAAAATTCGGATAGACAAACCAGAGAGCTACAGTTCCAAGCGTTGTAAAAACCTCCGATTTACATGTACGCCGCCGTTTTTGTGTCGCTCGCTTCGGGAATTATATCCGACTTTAAAAGCATTCAACCGCCTAAAAAATTGGATTTATTAATTAAACATATAGTTTACCCTAACTCTGCTAACTTTGTTTTCCTTTCAATGGTTCACAACGGCCATCCTTCGCCTTGGAATGTCATCGTTTTAAAAAACTCGCCTTATGACAACCATGTTTACCTAGTAGCGAGATCTCGGGTGCGTCGATTTACCCAAATTGACCCAAATGGACCCAAATGGCGATTAAAGTGGAAAACAATTATAATAAAATCCTTATTACTAATATTATCACCTGTTTTAGTCATTTCATGGGGTTGTTAGCCGTTATTAAGAAAAATAAAGACCCAAATGGCGATTCAAGCGGAAAACAATTATAATAAAATCCTCATAATTTAGGGAAATTTGGAAAAATAAAAGCCGAAGGTCCAAAACAATAATTAAAATTATTTCAGTATATCTTTAAAAATTGTTTTTGAAAAATAAAGATGAGCATTTTATCTCGATTTGTAAAAGTATATAATGTATGTAATTATATTCAAATAATATAATATATATATTATATAAAAATAAACAATTTTTAAAATAATTTTAATTATTGTTATGGACCTTCGGCTTTTATTTTTCCAAATTTCCCTAAATTATGAGGATTTTATTATAATTGTTTTCCGCTTGAATTTGGGTTCATTTGGGTCCATCTGGGTAAATCGACGCACCCGAGATCTCGCTACTAGGTAAACATGGTTGTCATAAGGCGAGTTTTTTAAAACGATGACATTCCAAGGCGAAGGATGGCCGTTGTGAACCATTGAAAGGAAAACAAAGTTAGCAGAGTTAGGGTAAACTATATGTTTAATGAATAAATCCAATTTTTTAGGCGATTGAATGCTTTAAAAGTCGGATATAATTCCCGAAGCGAGCGACACAAAAACGGCGGCGTAAATCGGAGGTTTTTACAACGCTTGGAACTGTAGCTCTCTGGTTTGTCTATCCGAATTTTTTCAACCAGAGAGCTACAGATCTGCAGCTATAATACATGTACTTGTAATATATAGTACATGTAACAATTGTTCTCTTCTGTCTACACTCCCCCTCATCTTTTCCTATTTTTCATTTACTATCGATAATTGACGAAAGGCTATAACAATTCAGGTCAACAATTATTAATGAAAACCATGAATGAAAGTTGACCTAGAAAATATGATATTTTTCTCACCACATGTTATTATCTTAATACAATAACTACCCACATTCTGGGTCATGTTCATTGTATCATCAGGTGTTTACCTATCGATTGAAGGCATTTATTCAATGTTTTTAATTTTATGGCTGTGAAACACATCAATTAACATATAGACCACTACTACTTTACTATAGTAAATCTCTACATCATGCATGTTTTTGCAGCACGAACCCCACTCCCCATTCTTTGAAGAAATATTTCACCTTGAAAATAAGGACTTGTAGGCTAGAAAAATAACAATGTTTATTCAGTATAGACTCGTGTTACAACTGGAAGAGTAAACAATTTTATTTATTGTCTTAATACTATTTTTGCCTTAATATTTGCAATAAATGATTTCTTTTTTTGAATAGTTTGTATTATTTCAATTAGAGTCAAGATTAATTATTACTTACAGCAACTGCACTGTTATTATAGGTTTTATTTTCAATGAATTAAAATGAGTAAATTGTGGATTAAAAGAAGTAAATTAGCCTTGCATTTTAACATTATTTAACACTCTAATGATAGAGACTCAAATAAATAAAAAACATTGCTTTGGTCAGTCAATTTATTTATGCAGAAAAACTATTTCTATCAGTGTAATATCCTTATTTTAAAGAATAAGGATTCAAATCCATTATAGGAACCAACGGCTTATTTCCTACACGCTTCACTGACTGTTAAGCAACAAACTGAGTTTTCTCGTTTTTATGAATATTTCACGCTTCAATCTCGTTTGGTCCGTCGCCCATTTGTAAAGGAAACATCACGAAATGCAGTGATGTTTATGAATACATCCATTAGCAACTGAAATTTTTCAAACTATGTCTTCGTTTTCATATTCCCAAAAGCTAAAGAGTTGTTTTAATCATTCAAAAGTTGTTCATATTAAATGTTCACAAACCTCTAACGAGTTAGCCGAAAGTCAACGTCCCGACGTCCCAATTGATCTCTGGTGAGAAGAGAAATGCCATTGTCACCCTCTTGTTATATTTCCTTAACTAGTTGATAGGTTGACGACCAGAATTTATTCTTTATCGAGGCATTCAAACATTATAAGGGTTCAAAAGTTACTTATATTTACATCCCATATGTTTTTAATTTATTATCTGAATAACGGTTCTAGGACTTGTAAAACATACGTAAATGGTTATCAATTGTCGTCTTTTGTTTTCATCCCTCACTTTTTCTGTTTTCCATTAATTATCGATAATAGACGAAATGTATTAACATTTAATTTATGTCAGCAATTATTCATCAAAACCATGAATGAAAGTACTACTAAATACCCTGATAGATTTCTCACATGTTATTGCCCGAATGCAACAAATACCCACATTCTGGGTCATGTAACGTCAGGTGTTTACCTATGAAGTGAAGGCAGTTATTCCTCGTTCTTAATTATTCTGTGAAACGCATCAAATTAATATATAAATAACTACTATATCTCTACATCATACATGTTTTGCAACACAAACCCCACTCCTTTTTCTGACCAATTCCATGTGAAGGTCATAGCAGATCAGTTTAAGACCGTATATTATTTGAAAAATGAACTCAACATCTACCCAAGTTATACGAGTATAACCTTGGTTGGGGCAGTTTACGCTTTTTTTTCTTTTTTTTTTTTTGCCCTGTATAAGCAAGATGACTATCAGAATTTATTAATTTCCAGGGCCTTGAAACAATATTATGGTTTAGAGTTTCTATTATCTAAATTTCATGACTTTTAACCCCTAATTTTTAAATCATTATCCGAATTACAGCTCTAATACTTGTAATATATAGTACATGTAACAATTGTTCTCTTCTGTCTACACTCCCCCTCATCTTTTCCTATTTTTCATTTACTATCGATAATTGACGAAAGGCTATAACAATTCAGGTCAACAATTATTAATGAAAACCATGAATGAAAGTTGACCTAGAAAATATGATATTTTTCTCACCACATGTTATTGTCTTAATACAATAACTACCCACATTCTGGGTCATGTTCATTGTATCATCAGGTGTTTACCTATCGATTGAAGGCATTTATTCAATGTTTTTAATTTTATGGCTGTGAAACACATCAATTAACATATAGACCACTACTACTTTACTATAGTAAATCTCTACATCATGCATGTTTTTGCAGCACGAACCCCACTCCCCATTCTTCGAAGTAATATTTCACCTTGAAAATAAGGACTTGTAGGCGAGAAAAATAACAATGTTTATTCAGTATAGACTCGTGTTACAACTGGAAGAGTAAACAATTTTATTTATTGTCTTAACACTATTTTTGCCTTAATATTTGCAATAGATGATTTCTTTTTTTGAATACTTTAAGTGTTTTATTTTTTCAATTTGTGTGTTTGTATTATTTCAATTAGAGTCAAGATTAATTATTACATACAGCAACTGCACTGTTATTATAGGTTTTATTTTCAATGAATTAAAATGAGTAAATTGTGGATTAAAAGAAGTAAATTAGCCTTGCATTTTAACATTATTTAACACTCTAATGATAGAGACTCAAATAAAAAACATTGCTTTAGTCAGTCAATTCATTCATGCGGAAAAACTACTTCTATCAGTGTATAATCCTTATTTTAAAGAATAAGGATTCAAATCCATTATAAGAACCAGCGGCTTATCTCCTACACGCTTCACTGACTGTTAAGCAAAAAACTGAGTTTTCTCGTTTTTATGAATATTTCACGCTTCAATCTCGTTTGGTCCGTCGCCCATTTGTAAAGGAAACATCACGAAATGCAGTGATGTTTATGAATACATCCATTAGCAACCGAAATATTTCAAACTATGTCTTCGTTTTCATATTCCCAAAAGCTAAAGAGTTGTTTAAATCATTCAAAAGTTGTTCATATTAAATGTTCACAAACCTCTAACGAGTTAGCCGAAAGTCAACGTCCCGACGTCCCAATTGATCTCTGGTGAGAAGAGAAATGCCATTGTCACCCTCTTGTTATATTTCCTTAACTAGTTGATAGGTTGACGACCAGAATTTATTCTTTATCGAGTCATTCAAACATTATAAGGGTTCAAAAGTTGCTTATATTTACATCCCATATCTTTTTAATTTATTTTCTGAATAACGGTTCTAGGACTTGTAAAACGTACGTAAATGGTTATCAATTGTCGTCCTTTGTTTTCATCCCTCACTTTTTCTGTTTTCCATTAATTATCGATAATAGACGAAATGTATTAACATTTAATTGATGTCAGCAATTATTAATTAAAACCACGAATTAATGTACTACTAAATACCCTGATAGATTTCTCACATGTTATTGCCCGAATGCAACAAATACCCACAATCTGGGTCATGTACATGTAACGTCAGGTGATTACCTATTAAGTGAAGGCAGATACTCATCGTTCTTAATTATTCTGTGAAACACATCAAATTAATATATAAATAACTATTACAATAGTTAATCTCTACATCATACATGTTTTGCAACACGAACCCCACTCCTTTTTCCTGAGAAGCAGTATTTTACCTTGAAAATAAGCGTTTGTAGGCGGGAAAAATAACAATATTTGTTCACCGTAGACTATTCTTACACCTGGAATAGTAAATGGTATTTCTTTCGTATTATTTATGCCTTTAACTTTTCAGAGAATGGTTTCTATTCTAAATACTTCAGGGGTTTACCTTACCATTATATATTCAGTAAAACACGCTTATAAACGAAGCGCCAGGGAAGGGCAATTTTGCTACGTTATAAGCGTAACTTTTTATATCCGTCAAGTTTACAAAATGTTATTAGGTTGTGGGGAATGAAAATAACTTCTCTGTAAGCGTCAATTCATTATAAGCGTATTCGCTATAACCGTGGTTTACTGTTTGTGTATTTTCCCGTTAAAATCAAGGTAACATGTTGCATATAGTGCAGTCATATGGGTTTTTTTTTTCAGTGCATTAAAATGAGTTAATAGTGGATTTTTAAGAGTAAATATTCTGGATTTTTTTTTACATTATTAAAGCAATGCGATCGCCAATGAGAAAATATTTTACATGGTTATAAATGAAAAGAAAATGTTTTAGATTTTGTAAAATTACAAAGAATTCTGTAAATCAAAAACAATTATTGCAAAACAATTATTGCAAATATTAAAATCTTGTAGCTGAGATGTGATTTGATAATTTGGAATAATTTATTTAATGTGTTTATTGTCTCGAAAGAGTTATGATTACACAGAATTACGCATATCAGTATCTACAGCAAATTTTCAAATCATGATTTTAACTTGGCCTTGGCCCGCACATTTGTAAGTGGGTTTTTTGAATACTTATTTCATTAAAATATATTGCATTTGCAATTGACATGTTTTTTTCCTCAAGACTACCGGTGGTTTTTGTATCTAATATATAATACATATTATATATATATATATATATATATATATATATATATATATATATATATATATATATATATATATATATAGGTAAATCCAGAAAAAATTGACAGTGGTCGGATAAGATATAGAAAACTTAAATGAATAAAAACACAAAGTCCGAGTAAAACATAAGCGCTTTCATTTTCATCTTCAGATGTTTTACAACTGATTGTAAAACATCTGAAGATGAAAATGAAAGCGCTTATATTTTACTCGGACTTTGTGTTTTTATTCATTTAAGTTTTATATATATATATATATATATATATATATATATATATATATATATATATATATATATATATATATATATATATATATATATATATAGGGTCTTCGACTTTCACCTAGAATAATGGGATAACACCATTGTAAATAAATGAACTTTGTACAGTAACACAAAAACAAAGCTAATGTGATACGATGATACGAAAAGGAATCCGTCTAGTTGCGTTCCCGATTGATTGGGTTTTTTTGTGAATGCAAAATTCGTAATGCAATCATACCCGCCTCGACCGGGTGGGGGGGGGGGGGGAGGAGGAGAGGGGTGCAAAATAATGCAATAACCTGACAAAATCTTATTTTGGGGGGGAAAATCGTTGTATATGTTCATCATTTCCCCCTTAAATATCACTTAAGCAAAATATTTTGATTTTTACTTCACTAAATTTTAGTTTAAGGCCAAACTTATCATATGTCAAAGCCTCCTAAAGATCATCATAAGGTAACCAAAATGTTAAATGAAAGTCAGATAAAATAAATATGATGCAAACAGTATTTTACTATCTATTTTGATATCCTACAAATGTACATATTTGTAGCTAGTTTTCTTGTAAAGCTAGTTTTCTTTAATTTCAATGTTATATGATAAATGTAAGTTGCTAAAATGCATGAAATAAAGAGGGATGGTATAATACATTTCCTGGAAATAGTTTTACTTCAACGCGTGGAGATATTTAAGGGGTGTCGTTAACCTCAATTCTATCTGCATTTTAAACTGACCTTTCATCTTACATTTTGAAGAAGAAAAATTATATAAAACAATTATGTCAATGAAATATATATATATATATATATATATAGAAAACTTAAATGAATAAAAACACAAAGTCAATGAAATGTAATTTGTACGTTGTATATAACTACGACCATTTTATCGAGGTTCTGCGTTTTTTGTGTTACTGTACAAAGTTCATTTATTTACAATGGTGTTATCCCATTATTCTAGGTGAAAGTCGAAGACCCTATATATATATATATATATATATATATATATATATATATATATATATAGAAAACTTAAATGAATAAAAACACAAAGTCAATGAAATGTAATTTGTACGTTGTATATAACTACGACCATTTTATCGAGGTTCTGCCGCTTAAAGTTAATGATTAATTGAGATTTTATTGTTTTATCTAGAGTTATTTTTTACACTTTACATTTAAGAGAATTAGGCAGCGCTCATTGCAGTGTTGACAGTAAATTTTAAAAGCATGATTACCCATTCAAACAACAAATAAGGATGTTTGCGAAACATTTGAAAGGATTTTTGCAGTTTGGTTATTTTGTACATAAAAAAGAACAAGTCCTATTTGTCAAGATAAAGGTAAGTGTTATATAGGTGTGCTTACTTCCATCGTTTGTTTAAGTTAATTTAACAAGGAAGAATAATTAATATACCAATTGTTTACATTTGTGCAACAGAAATACCCAATAGTCAAACACTGACTTCTTGATTAATGAAAATCTAAACAATGGTAAAACGTTAACCATTGTTTTGGCCAATACAGTCCTGAAGTAGGGTCAATGGAAAGGGGTTGCTGGACAATTAAAATTGCATGATTATCTATTTTGGGTCATGTTCAGGGGAGCGTTTTGGATATTCATAAGCTGGGAAGTATTTTTACAGTTCATGTTTTATGACTGGCGTATTAACCTTGATGGAGATTAACCCATCTCCTCCACATAACGGTGCTATATAGGGTGAAGATCTTCATTTAGTCTGTACTGCAAAAATATTTCGTGGTAAACACTTGCCAATTTTTGTATGTTGGTCTTCCTTAGAAACGCAACTATCGCAACATTTTTTTCTCCATCAAAGTCCTCGACGCAACCGACGTCGACATACAATTGAAACATATTTTTAAAAAAAAACTTTATTAGCGCAATCCAAAACATAATTCGCACTGGATTCCGTATTTAAATGTCTGAGCACTTTGAAAAGGATGCATTTTGCAAAATTAGACGTAATTTTGTCGTCTGTGGCTGTTGTAGGTCTAAGACGGCAAATTTTTGCCTTCTTTAGACATTCTCCGGTTCTATTGAAAAACACTTTCCGATTCAGAACTAGCACCCTATATAGCATTGCAAAATGAAAACAAATTCTAATGGAAATTTTAACAGCAACATCTGTGTATTTCTCCTACTATGCAGACTTTAGCCAAAAGTAAAAACAAAAACAAAAACAAAAACAATAAGGAAAAGAAAAAAAAATCTTGGGGATGTGTAGTAAATAAAAATTTATAAACAAGAGAAAGTGTTTATCTAGCTACAATAACGTTTTCATTGTATAAAAATATTTATGTGGTGTAAAAAATCTCATATTCATACCCGGAAAAGATACAGGTTCCCTGTGTATGTCCCTCTTACTGTCAGACTATCCGACTTATTATCGTTTTACTAACAGCCTGCCAGTTTGCTTGTCGGGCCGTGTTTAAATTTTGTACGCTGATTATCATATTACTCATCGATTGATTGTGCGATTTCATTGAAGTTTATACTAATTTGCATATCAAGCACAGAACCCAGAAACGCACTGAAAAATGACATTACATGATTTTTTGGGTAGTGAATATTAACACGTGGACAGTCCAAAGCTTATTGTTTGTTAAATGTATCAAATATATATGCCTAGAAATAAGTGATATACAGTAGTATGCCTACACCATTTTACTGGGACCTCCTTGACGGGGTCTTCTGCATATGGTACTAAAAGTTAAATATTGTGTCAACAATTTTCATATCGGTAACAAAACGCTAGAAAGGGAAAGATGGACAATGTATTCAAACGAAATAAACGTCCTCCACCGTTTCTACTTGTTTAAGGTACCTTACTACACCTAGACTTATACTTTTTAAGACACTACGTCACAAGATGGCGATTTAAACGTTTTGTCAAACTGTTTTTATCGTTCGATTGGGTTGTATAACGTTGTAGCTCAGTGGTTAAAGTATTGGGTTTCTGAACCGCAGATCATGAGTTCGAATCCGCCTGGAGCTTTTGTTCATGTTTACTGAATTTAATTTTTGAAAATGTAATTTTTCATTCAAAATTGGACATTTTTTTGCATATTGGACTAAAATACTTCTCATCCATTATGATATCAATCTTAATTAAGTGATTTTCTGCTGATTTGAGAAAATATTTCAAGGTGTAGTGAGCCACCTTAATGAACGTCGCATTAATCGAATACTCCCTGGTAAATCTATTTATACTGGGAGCGGAAGCGCTCTTGCATGAAATAACCAGTCTTGAAGTAAACCAATTATTACGGAAACTATCGGATATTAACGAAGTTAAAAACTAAAAAATAAATAAATTTAACAAACAACAGGCTTAAGACTGTCCACGTGTTGATACATGTATTCACTACCAAAACATCATGCAATGTCATAGGTCAGCGCGTTTCTGGGTTCTATGTTTGATATGCAAATTAGCATTCACATCAATGAAATCGAACTTGTCAACCAATCGGTGAGGAATATAATAATCGACATACAAAGTTTTAGCACGGCCCGACAAGCAAACTGGCAGGCTGTTAGTAAAACGATAATACATTGGTTTTCAGCACTTTCTTATGGTTTCTTTACGCTTTTAGGATGGATTTGCTTGTTGGCTTCGCAATGATAAATATTACTTTTTTACGTTTGATTATTTAGAACACCGCTCTGCAGGCGCACTATATTGATCAGTTTGTACATCCGTCTCATGTCACTTTTGGCCTTATTGAAAAGAGTTACAGTGACTTTGAACCAGGTTTCTAAATCAAAGAAGGTCATACCATGCAATACCATAGATCAGAGATTCATAACAGCCCTATGTTTTCCGGACCGTATATATTCTCTCCCTTTGATCCAGTCTGGTTTATATTATAAAGCTATATAATTTCTTAGAATAAAGGGTGTGTAGTGAATTTGATTAATTTTTTTTTTGTCATAGGTCAAGGTCATATAAGACCTAATGAAATAATCTTTGTTCGATCCATGATAATGCATCTCCCTCTGCCTTATTAGGCTAATATTTGCTATAAAAATTGCTTGAATGTTTATGGTGTGCAGTGACCTTGAATCAAGTTTCTAGATCAAAGATGAAGGTCACGGCAGATTTTCATGAAATCCAATTTTGGAGGGCATGTTACCATACAATTATTAACAAGTGCAGCATTCTATAATACTCTTTCTCCTCATATAGACCTCCTTTCTAACTCCTTTTATAGCAAATTTTCGAAACCTAATAAGCATGCTGCATTTACTAGTATCCGTATTTGAAAATCCCCGAAAGTTAACAATTAAAGTCACTTCACTTGAAGTAAATCTGGATGCAAATAGGAGTAGAGGATAACTTATGCAATACTCTAAGAGCTTCTCTTCAGTGGTTGTTCATGGCTATTGACCAGTGTGGGTTCTTTGAACTCGCACTTAGGTACCTAAATACTTATTTTAGTTTAACTGAGATTGCATTTTCTTTACATGTTCATTTGAGAATGCTGTTTCAAGACTATCAAACCTATATCTTTCTTAAATGCGTTTGTTATCATATCAAATTGGATGATGAAAAAAAAAACGAAGACGCTCAATAAGTCAGTCGAGAAAAATACTTTAAATAAGCAGTTTGGTGTCACTTCAAGAAATTAAAGGAAAACTACAATAACAACCCTAATAAATCTAACAGGTGATAGACACCTGAAGAATCAGCGGTTTTTCTCCCTCACACTACATACATTCGTTATTGTTTAATTGCATGAAGCCTCTTATTTTGTGAAGAAATCATATATAACACTTAAACATTGTTAACTAAGTACACTTAGTATGCAATCTAACAAGTGATAGACACCTGAGAATCAGCGATCTTTTTCCCTCCCACTACATACATCCGTTATTGTTCAATTGCATGAAGCCTCTTATTTTGTGAAGAAATCGTTTAACACTTAATCATCGTTAACTAAGTGTAGGTTGATGCGTGGAATTTATTACATTCATTTGAAAAATAAACCAAAATAACATACATGTATATTCTGTGAAAAATACACTCCCTTGAACCTAAGGAATGCAGGCACGTGGCTTTGCAACTGGATTTCAAAGTGGGAGGAAGGAGGAAATCTACCCAAAAACATCTTCACGAGCAAAAACAAAAACAATACGTGAGTTGTCCGAAAAAAAACCGTAGACAAGCGGGGTTTTTACGTAAATTAAAGTCACAGATTAATGGAAATGGTATATATTAAAGAGAACAAAAATAAAATAGTATATCATAATCGGTTTACTTTAAAATACTTCCAAGTTTGCATTTTCATGTAAAAATATTGTGAGGCGGTGCAACGTCAAAATGACAAAATTAAATTCGTCCTTTAGAAAGTATGATCGCTTAAAAAAGTAATATCTAAAGGTCTTTTTAAAATAAAAAACATATAAGAAGGATTTTAAAATCTTGCTTAAATTTCTTAATTATGACGTAATTTCTGAAGATTGTATGTTTGACCTGTTTTGCGACCGTTTGATACTTTAGGTTAGAGAGAAATGTGGGCGTAAACGTCAGAGGCGGCGCACCGGAACGTAACTAAAGGACACCAACAAGAAGCCAAAATCAACAGAAGCTCTGAAAAATGTTTCAAGTATTTTAGTATTAAAGTGACATAAGAGATACACGATTGGATATGAAGAAACTAAGCATTAAAAGATAGGCCAACTGAAGAAAATCGACAACAACGTAGTGAAAATTTTAAATGACACTATTGGTGATGACCGACCTCGGGCTGTGCGGGAGATGGAAGAAATGTTGGGGGAAAACATTCATTTATCGCAAACTATCTGGAAATTTCAAAATGCAAAGGGTTCGCACGCTGGGTTCCTCGAATTTTTAAAGAGAAAGAAAACAAAGGATAGCTTTGTGTTCCCATGTTGGATCAGGCCGAGGAGATTTCTTGGATCGCATCATAACGACAGAAGAAACTTGGCTTCATTACTATGACCCAGATGGAAAGCGAGAGTCAAGTGTTCAGAAAAAAACCCCGAGAACGCCACCACTAAGGAAGGCAAAAGTCTCAAAACCTGTCGACTAAGAGTATGTTTATCATGTTTATGGACAGATAGGCATACTTCTCACCCACGCCGTACCCACTTGACAAACTGTTAACGCTGCCTATTATTCTAAGGTTGTGCGACGGGACTTATTTATGCACTATGAAATAAGAGACTGATATTGGCTGCAAATAAGGAGAATATAATTTATCACCGATAATGCACCATTCCAAATTGCAGAGCAGACAAAGCTAGAACTCGACTTACTCGGATTCAGCAGAATAAGTGACCCACCATACAGTCCAGACTGTTTCCTTGTCTGAGGGCTGAGCTAAGAGGTCAACAATTTTCGGATTAGGATGAATTGAAAAGGGAGACATTACTATTCCTCGCTCGATTGGATCAGACGTGGTTTTAAGATGTGTATCAAAATTAAGTTGATTGATCGACATAAATTTTGAAAAAGGGAACTAGACACGATCTCGTTGCGAACAACGAGTGTGTCTTCCGTTTGATTCTGAATTAATGATAGAGTTGAATGTTGACATTTGGTACGAGTTACTTTATTAACTTCCTTTTAAACTGATTTTAAAAGGTCATTTTTAAACTTCAAAATCTCTGCAGTGCGTTGTCCGATTTTAAAACGGATTTTAGTTTTGTATTCAGTACAAAAATGTCTACAAAACGTATATGCTTTAAAATTCCAAAAATCGAAATTTTGGAATCACTTCCAGTGACGACTGGAAGTGACGGACGACCTGCTCATAATAAAATTTGATAAGTTTAAACCATATTTTAATTGGGGAAAAATTGTAAATTCTTTAATTTGAAAAATTTTTAAAACACATTTCCAAAAAATGCTATTTGAGCGGACTGGAAGTGACGGACGATCGTGGTTTTACCTGATCGGCACTAGGAATTCAAAAATCTATCATTCCTGAAACTTTAAAATTTTCTTTCTTTTATCATTTTTGAGAAAAAGGGAGAACAAAATCACTTTTTAAATAAAGAAAAATGAATATAACGGCCGACCGGAAGTGACGTCATCAACATAAATGTACGTAATAAAAGACCTTAATAATTTTTGTTTTGCCTCGGACTAGAATGTCTCGACGTCATTGGATGAATCGCGTCACGTGATTGCCTTATAAATTTCTTTAAACGGCAGGCGTCAAAATTCATACGGCAACATGGCGGACGTAACGTTATTTGAGCTTATTTTTTTACACAAACGTTCAACCATACCTTTAATTTTTAAGCCCCAAAATATTTAGAGTGACCCCCCTTTGCCCGTGACGTAATAAAACGATCCTCTATACAATGGCATCCCGGTTTGCACAGACGACTGACGAGAAAGGTACTAAATTCGAAAATAAGCCTATGAATTTAATTGTTATGTATCTTTTGTTGTTTACATATCAAACCGTAGGTCCTTGACAAAACAAAACACTTATTAGGTTTGTTACTGACTGTTTACAGAAATTTGTGGGGTCGGTAAAGTCCATAGAAGGCGAGGCGGCGGAGCCTCGCCTTCTATGGACTTTACCGACCCCACAAATTTCTGTAAACAGTCAGTAACAAACCTAATAAGTAATTGTATTATTCCTGAAAATTTCATAAAAATCTGTTGATGCATATTTGAGATATTTGAGTTTTAACGAGGCCGAGTACAGAACGAGTACGCACGCTTTCGCGCAGCGTTTCATTTGTATTGTGACGTCATCTTTTTGCTTTGTTGATGCCATGGCCTGATAGTTTCAACTGCAGATATTCAGCGAAATTTGTTGAAAATAGCTCGTTTGATGCGTTAAATTGATATTATATTGTGGAATAAACATAAATGTCTCGAAGTATAAGCTATATTTAGGCTCGGGTCGAAAACGTGAAAAGAGTTCAGCAAGCCTCGCCCTCTGTCACGTTTTCTTAACCCGCCTAAATATAGCTTAATTCATATATTTCAAGACACTAACCATGTGTTTTATATTAATGGCCCTTAAAATGTGATGTTATATATTTATTTATTAGTTAAATGTGTCTGAATGTTTTAATAATACTATAAAGATCACCATTTCCGTCTTTGTCAAATAAAAAATAGCCATTATCTGGCAAACTGGTAAATTGGGCATACAAAAAACAGCTTTGATAAGACCCCTGGGACAAACCAGGAGGTAAAAGGGTTTTTTCATTTGACCATTTGATGCCTTTAAGCATTAACTTTAATATGTATAACATAGAAAGAAATTCCTAGGGTTTACAAAAAATGTAAAAAATGTGCAAAATTGGTACATTTCAAGCAGAATCCCACAGGGTCCTATGTTAAAATTTAACAAACTTTGAGATGACCCCTTGAACAAACGGTGTGGTAAATGTTTTATTTTTTTTTATCTTAAAATAATAATTATATCAGTAGAAATTCATTTAAAAAATTTCATTAAAAAATCTAGGGCAGAACAAATTAGACCCGGCCTCCTTAAGAAAAATGTTAAGAAAAAAAAAGAATAATAATAGTAGTGAAAAATAGAGAAAAAGAAACCTAACAAAAGCAATAGGGTCGTCCATTGGAAGACCCTAATAATGCCCTTTTAATAACTTTCGGAATGAAGGCCTGAACAGCTAAAAGGACAATTCATTGTATACCAACATTTGTTTACTGATTTATGGCAATAATTAAAACTTTCTGAGCATTCTTATAATTTGCTTTTTATCAAATCATATTTCCTAATTACACTGAAAACTGTAGTAAAATGCCTTGATTATATTTCAATAACGTGCTAATTCAACAAAGACGTTGTGGCTGTAATTATTTACGTTGTACATTGCGCCGCAGGGTGCAACACTCGGGCTCTAAAAATTATTTTTCTAAAAAAAATAATCATGTTACACAGATGAAATTTGAGATATTAATCAACAATAACACTACAAAGTTACCGTAACAGTTTATTAAAGTTGCGCCAAAAACTTTAATGAGATCAGTTTACGGTATTTTGGGACAACCCTCGTATATCGCTAAATTCCTATTTTTTTTTTATTTATTTTTTTTGGTAGTTTGCCAGAACATGATTTGTTTTATTTTATGGGGAAGGAAACTAAAAATATGTTGTACAATAAATCAATTAATTATCATCTACTATAATTTTAAATCGTATTTATTTTCATTAAAAACCCCGGAACAATCATTATGAATAAAGCAAGAAAATCGGTCGCTTAATTTAAATTTCCCGCCGCCATGGGGGCTGCCATTGAACTTCAATCTATGACGTCACACCATCTATTCCGGTTTGTCTTATCAACATAACATCATGATATTCGCTCTAAATGACAAGTTCTGGAAAATTTGAAACAATATTGATTTGAGACCGTTCTTTTACCTTTGCAAACTACAAACTAACGTCAAATGGAGCATGTTCGTTCAAATCTAAAAGCGGAGGTTAGTGTCGGAGAAATCTCCGCGTAAATGCGGAAATTGTCAACATATGCCAAGTATCATAGAGAATATCTGCCGTCGTTATTTCGACATGGTAATTCCGACTTCAAAGAATGAATTTTAAACATCCCGATTACATATATAACATTTATTTAGTTAGCAAAGAACTTGACTTGGAATAAAAAATTTAATAGAGGTCGTTTTCAACTTTGAATGATAGCAGATTAACAGCTGTCATTTACTTATAAAAATGCATATATTTATGCATACAATGATATATGTATTTATTCTTTAGATTGACGTGTGAACTCAAACATTATCAATTTTGTTTAGTCGATTATTTGAGTATCAGAAAGGTATAAACCAGCGTTAATTATATTCAGAGCACTGTGTACATTCATTTGTATAATTATGTAAACCAAACCGGAATAGATGGTGTGACGTCAAAATAATTAATTTTTTTGGTTTTTAATACAAAAGAGTTCTTCATCATGTCAGCCTCCAGTAAATACGATTTCTCCAACTTCAAACGTTCATTAAAGCTTAATAACGTATTTTATTTTCAAAACATCATGACCTCATGTGATAATTTACACCACTTATTAAAATAAATAAATTATGTTTTTGACTTTCCTTCCCCTTTAAGCGTTTTTGGTGTACACGAGGCTTAGTTTTCACTCCCATCGATGGAATACGAATGGGTTGAGCATTACTGACACAGAGAGCAGCCTCATTCCATTATAGTTGTCCTACGTAATAGTATTTATATTTTATGTTCGAAAGTTTTACGAAGTGGCATCCTTTCCAGTTTGATGGTTCCATCTACTTTCTCTTAGATCCACCTAATAAGTCCCGTTCATTTGAATGGATCACTGATGTTCCTCTCAAGCACTTCTACAAGGATTTTGTCTGGTCCCTTAGTCTTGTCATTTTTGTCCCCCGCCGCAACGCGGTGCGGGGACATAGAAATGCCGGGCGTCCGTCCGTGTGTCCGTGGGTCTGTGAGTCCGTGTGTCTGTGGGTCCGTGCGTCCGTGTGTCCGTGCGTCCGTCTGTCACACTTTTTTGTAAGCGCTCTCATGCCTACAAATTTTGACGGATTTTCATTAAATTTATACCAAATGTTTATACCACTAATACCTTGGTCAAGTACGAAAATCAGCATTGGTCGATACGTTTTATTAGAGTTATAGGACTTTGACCACAATAATGACTCCGTTTTATCCAAAAGTTGACCTTGTAAGCGCTCTCATGCCTACAAATTTTGACGGATTTCATTAAATTTATACCAAATGTTTATACCACTAATACCTTGGTCAAGTTCCTTAATCAGCCTTGGTCGATAGACTCGATACTAGTATACTGCTTGACCGGCGGGGGACCCTGTTCAAGTTGCTTTCTTTATTTTTGTAATTCAAGAACGCAGAAGGGTCTCCTGAAAGTACCATTTTTGTGGTTTTTTTCTTATGCTTATTAGTCCCCTACCGGTTTTCACCGGAGGGGACTATAGCTTTCCTCAGCGTCCGTCTGTCCGTCCGTCCGTCTGCTGTCCGTCCGTCCGTCTGTCTGTCTGTCCCACTTCAGTTTTCCACACTTTTTTCTTTATGCTTGTAAGGAATAATATGAAATTTGCTGAACAGCTTCAAAATGTCAAACTACAGATCAAGTTTACACTTTTGTAGCGTCTGGATGACATTATTTCGAGAAAATTATTTTTTTATATTCCAATTTTATAATGTTCGGGCTCGTCATCGGGTTTAATGTGTATTGAATAAAAGAGGAAAGGATGTAGTCAGTAATAATACCATTCCTTTTATTTTCCTTTTATTGTTGCAAACAAATAAGTTGAACTTCTGTAAAATAGTGTCAAGCATTGTGTTGTAAATTTAATCGACAAGTTTTTTAGTATTATTACAATCGGGTTCGTTATCGGGTTGGTCTGTTGATTCGGGGTACAGAAGACGGTAAGAAATGATATTCTGCAAAACAGTGCATTGTTTCAAAAATTTCTATAAACCGGTAGGGGACGCAATGCTTATGCAATACTCTCAGAATGCTTGTTCGTTAAGCATTGATTTGAATATATATTCTTATTCATATTCTTATGTTTGCATTCGTTTCTCAAAAGTAATTTGAGCCGTACGGCAACATCTCGTTTACCGTCATCATGCCAATGAGATGGATATTCAAACCTTTTTTTTTTAATAATTCATATTCAGATTTTATTCAAATATGAATAAATTAAACCTGATGCGTTGCTGCGGAAACATCAAAAAGCAAATACATGTAGCAGTAACTGTCTTTCTGAGCTTTTTACATTGCATTGTGAATTCTTTTATTAATTAACTATTAGGATGCTTAAACTAAGAAGAATGACTAACAAATACTATACCTACCTTACAGTGTTTACTTCTTGTGTTTAATTAAGGAGACACGCCTGTGTTGGGGGAGGATGAAAGTTACTAATCAGCTGTTGTTTGATAAACATCGTGGCTCTAATTTGGACTTTAATGCTACATTAATTGTTAACTGAATGAATTTAAACTTTTCTCAGTAGAAAAATGAGATAATTGGATGGCTATTTCGTAGGAAAAGGAAATTCATCTTTTTTTCATATAGATTAACAACAGGTATAGACATATATTAAATAATTACTCATATGATTGCACATAATTACCCTTATGTACATGTATGTAAATTACATATATAAGTTACATGGCTGTACCATATAAGCGCCAAAAATCCAATTCGTTTTAATAGAAACAATTTGTTTGAATTTAACGTTATCTTGCTAAAATAACCCGACTGACAATATGAATATATCCGTTGTAAGGGATAAAAATAATTGCAATATTAAGCCAACATTAGTGATTTGACAATGCCGATTTAAAACACCATCTGTTTCACTATTATTTTTTATGAACAAATCAATACTTACTGTATCTAAATATAAAACCAGAATATAGCCCTTATACCAATTACATCTATTTTAGAATCACAAAACAGTTTAAATTGTATAAAGCGACATCGTCATGCGAGTATATTGACAAATCATATGAATGCTACTTATTGTCGCATAAAGAGGTTCGCTCCTCCGGTTTTAGGTAGCCATTTTTTAGTTTACCTTTTGCATAATATATTAACTCTAGTAGTATATTTAATATATTCTACAAAGCCGAATGAACTTCTTTGAATAACATAATTTAAAGAAAAATTACATATTTACAGAATTTGAAAAGGGAATTTATTTTGTGGCGGAAGGTTTTCCTAGATCAAAATGAACTTTTTTTTATAACTCAATAGTTTTAGAGTACTGTAACTTTAGCTTCCTAATTTTCAGCGCTAACCTTACTTCCAGATTAGTTGTGCATTGTGATATATTTATTTCTGAAAGACTTATTTAAACAATTTTTCAATATTTTTATTATCATTGATTTGCATATTTAGCCAATTAAATCAAGGTATTGAAAGTTATTAGAAACTCAAAAATATTTGAAATCATAGGAAATTCAGAATAACTTTATTATTTGAAATGTGATCCAAATTTTTTTTTTACTTTTACATCAAACATAATATTTATGTCTTTTTGTATGGAGTTTGGGAAGATGACATTACTATTAATTTTTCATTTGCTTTACAATTTGATTACTTCAACATTTTGTAACGATCGTAACATGTGCTCTTGCGCTCTTTTTGTATTGGCATAATGTGAAGCCAAAAGTAAGGCAAGGTTTTTTAAACTTTGACATGTAAGTTTTACTTTTATATTTACTATTGATATGTCTTCAACTTCATACTGTATTAAAATACCATCACATACTTGATCAAACAAAATATTTGAAGGATTACTTCAAAAAATCAATTTCCATGTCAAATTTTAGCAACATTTTCAAGAAAATTATCATTTCTGTTTGGAGCCACAGATTTTAAAACAAGGCATCTGACATGGGTTACGAATAGAATAAATTAACATTTTTAGTCCCAATCTTTGTGAGAAAATTGTGTTTTCGGGTTATTAGCATTACGTGTTTGTATTTCAGATGCCAACCTCCATTAGGCAAACACATCGCTTTCAAGTTTTCAAGAATTTCAGCTTTTACAAAATTGATAACTAGTATTTGATGTGTTCGACAATCAGAAATATTCATATAATTTGCAATTTACACGTTTGATGATGTCATTGTGATTAACAATTCAATAACAACTTGTTTACGTTCTTAAATGAGCTTAGGAGTGTTACGTTCATCCAAAATACTCAAAGTTGATTACAAACAAACACCATATATGGAGCCCATTGTTTGTCTTAGATGTACCGCACCCTCGTGATTCTATAATTTGCTTTTGAGGAGGATGGACGGTCAACCAATCGTCTATCAAATAAAACTAAATTTTGGACATGATTTGTTCAGCCAAAAACTGTAACTATAAGTAAAGAAAATATTAATTTCTTAGACATTTTCTTATATCTTCAATTTTTTTTTCATTTAAGGAGGTTGGTCAACCATTTATCTGGAAATTTAAAACATGAATTAAATAGCCATAAACTGTTGATAAGTAAAGAAAATTTTTTTTTTTTTTTTTTTTTTTTTTTTTTTTTACATTTTTCTATATCTTTTTTTTCTTTTCTTTTTTTTTTTTGGATGGTCCACAAAATATTTATCAGATCTACCTTAAAATTTTAGACATAATCAATTTAGCCAATTTATTTAGTAGAGAAAATTTGAATTTTTTTTTTTTTGATGTTTTCCTATGTCTTTAATTCTTTATATAAAGCTCTTTTTCTAAAGAAGATAATATTGTATATAACTAAATAATGGCGACGACCATTCAGCGCTCTTAAGATGGAACAGGGGTAGTGCTTTGATTGTATGTTGATTGAAATT
The DNA here is from genome assembly GCF_025612915.1 of Magallana angulata. Lineage (NCBI taxonomy): Eukaryota > Metazoa > Mollusca > Bivalvia > Ostreida > Ostreidae > Magallana > Magallana angulata. The sequence goes on along the minus strand of NC_069117.1, from coordinate 30,870,709 downwards.
TGGTAATTTAAAAAAAAAAAATCACAAAAATCGTCATATTTTATCATTGTTGAGACGAGACAGTTTGAACAGTTTCACTTCAGTATGGTTACGACTACTAAGCGCGAGTTTCTTCAAGGAATCGGATGTCGCATATAAAAATTGATCCAATTTGCTTTCATGGATTAAACCCTGAAGTTTTAAAATTTATTTTCATTCTTTATTGTACTTTTACATGTAATTTCAAAACGTTTTTTGAAAATCGAGAATATTTAAGGTTTTACTCAATGTAATAAACCTTACTTATCTTCCCTTTGCTTATTGATAATATATATTTTTAATTCAAAGTCATCTTAAGCTTGTAGTTATAAAAAAAGATTTTAAGCATAATAATCAGAACATTTTAATAAATTTGTACTAAATTATTCGATGAATAGAAAGACATAAACGTTCTCTTAAAAATCCATTTTGAACCGATTTTTTCCCCCTCCCTTTGGCACAATCTTGCGCAGCCTTACAAAAAGACTTCCTATATATAGGTAAGCTGCGCGGAAACATTGAATCACATTTATAGGTGAAGGTTACAGCAGACAGGTCAAGGTTACAGCAGACCTCTGAGGAAAATCTCTATTAATATTTTCTCTCTTTTTGGTCCAATATAGTGAACACTTTACCAAACGGCTGCCAGTACCTAAGGGATGTGCAATGAAAATAGTGTCCAGGTCACGTGTCGTTTACAACAGTTCTCTGTGTAATTGTCTGGATCATAGGCCTGAAATTTCTAAGCTTATTCTTCATTCATAGATCGTTTGTTATATAATGGATGTGCAATGGTTGAAACTAAATTTCTAACTCACAGACTACAATGAAAGATCGAAGCAAAGTCCTCTTCAATCCCATTTTTGGTCATTCAATCCTTAGGGTATCTCACTACACCATGAATGATAGTAGTTTATCAGATCAGCAGAAAATTACTTGATTATGATGGATAACATGATGCATAAAAAGTGTATAACTAAAAAAGGCTATAAAATATGCAATTTTGGATAAAAAAATTGTCATTTTAAAAAATTTAATTCAATACATATGATTTAAAGTCTAAGGCAGATTCAAACTCATTACTAGTATCTGCCATGCCACTGAGCTATGATGATATAGAACTAAAAACAATTTAACAAAACATTTAAATTGCCGTCTTGTGACGTAGTGTCTAAAGCCTTGATGTAGTAAGGTACCTTATTTAAAGCTTTTAAAATTAAACATTACAATGAGGACTTCATATACATATTAAACACAACAGCCTATTTCGGTCAGTCGTAAACCAAATTGCGGTACAACAATAAATACAGGGAAAATACTGGCTAAAAGTCCTTAGATGATGATGATGGTGTGAGAGAGAGAGGGCGCCATCTCCGCTAATCAAACTGTTTTAATAACAAGAATTAGCACTTAAAATCTTATTTAGATCGTATTGCTTGAAAATGTAAATTAAACCATGTAATGCATTAAAGGCATTTCTTAAAATTTTGACTTGTTATTCAATGTGAAATGTGTTTAGGCTCTTTACTGTTTATAAAAGGCCACGTATTACATGCATGTAATCCAATTCTTTGATCGTAGATGTAAAAATATTAATGCGTCCACGTTCTTTTTTGTAAAAGTACGCAGAATTCTACTTCATCGGAATCATTATAATCTATACTGCATCGTCTGCATCAGCAAACAAACAGATAACTCAATAGTTTTAGAGTACTGTAACTTTAGCTTCTTAATTTTCAGCGCTTACCTTACTTCCAGATTAGTTGTGCATTGTGATATCTTCATTTCTGAAAGACTTATTTAAACAAGTTTTCAATATTTTTATTATCATATATTTGCATATTTAGCCAATTAAATCAAGGTATTGAAATTTATTAGAAACTCAAAAAATATTTGAAATCATAGGAAATTCAGAATAACTTTATTATTTGAAATGTGATCCAAATTTTTTTTTTACTTTTACATCATACATAAGATTTATGTCTTTTTGTATGGAGTTTGGGAAGATGACATTACTATTAATTTTTCATTTGCTTTACAATTTGATTACTTCAACATTTTGTAACGATCGTAACATGTGCTCTTGCGCTCTTTTTGTATTGGCATAATGTGAAGCCAAAAGTAAGGCAAGGTTTTTTAAACTTTGACATGTAAGTTTTACTTTTATATTTACTATTGATATGTCTTCAACTTCATACTGTATTAAAATACCATCACATACTTGATCAAACAAAATATTTGAAGGATTACTTCAAAAAATCAATTTCCATGTCAAATTTTAGCAACATTTTCAAGAAAATTATCATTTCTGTTTGGAGCCACAAGGCATCTGACATGGGTTACGAATAGAATAAATTAACATTTTTAGTCCCAATCTTTGTGAGAAAATTGTTTTTTCGGGTTATTGGCATTACGTGTAAGTAAGTAAGTAAGTAAATATTTTATTACAGTCACATGTGTATGTCATAAGTATGAATTTCAGATGCCAACCTCCATTAAGACAAACACATCGCTTTCAAGTTTTCAAGAATTTCAGCTTTTACAAAAGTGGTTATTTGATGTGTTCGACAATCAGAAAAATTCATATAATTTGCAATTTACACGTTTGATGATGTCATTACGATTAACAATTCAATAACAACTTGTTTACGTTCTTAAATGAGCTTAGGAGTGTTACGTTCATCCAAAATACTCAAAGTTGATTACAAACAAAAACCATATATGGAGCCCATTGTTTATCTAAGATGTACCGCACCCTCGTGATTCTATAATTTGCTTTTGAGGAGGATGGACGGTCAACCAATCATCTATCAAATAAAACTAAATTTTGGACATGATTTGTTCAGCCAAAAACTGTAACTAAGTAAAGAAAATATTAATTTCTTAGACATTTTCTTATATCTTCAATTTTTTTTTTTCATTTAAGGAGGTTGGTCAACCATTTATCTGGAAATTTAAAACATGAATTAAATAGCCATAAACTGTTGCTAAGTAAAGAAAACATTTTTTTTTTTTTTTTTTTTTTTTTTTTTTTTTTTTTACATTTTTCTATATATTTTATTCTTTTTTTTCTGGATGGTCCACAAAATATTTATCAGATCTACCTTAAAATTTTAGATATAATCAATTTAGCCGATTTCTTTAGTAGAGAAAATTTGATTTTTTTGTTTTTTTGTTTTTCAATATCTTTAATTCTTTATATAAAGCTCTTTTTCTAAAGAAGATAATATTGTATATAACCTAATAATGGCGACGACGTTTCAGCGCTCTTAAGATGGAACAGGGGTAGTGCTTTGATTGTATGTTGATTAAAATTTGGAAATTTAAAAAAAAAAATCACAAAAATCGTCATATTTTATCAATGTTGAGACGAGACAGTTTGAACAGTTTCACTCCAGTATGGTTACGACTAGTAAGCGCGAGTTTCTTCAAGGAACCGGATGTCGCATATAAGAATTGATCCAATTTGCTTTCATGGATTAAACCCTGAAGTTTTAAAATTTATTTTCATTCTTTATTGTACTTTTACATGTAATTTCAAAACGTTTTATGAAAATCGAGAATATTTAAGGTTTTACTCAATGTAATAAACCTTACTTATCTTCCCTTTGCTTATTTATAATATATATTTTTAATTCAAAGTCATCTTAAGCTTGTAGTTATAAAAAAAGATTTTAAGCATAATAATCAGAACATTTTAATAAATTTGTACTAAATTATTCGATGAATAGAAAGACATAAACGTTCTCTTAAAAATCCATTTTGAACCGATTTTTTTCCCTCCCTTTGGCACAATCTTGCGCAGCCTTACCAAAAGACTTCCTATATATAGGTAAGCTGCGCGGAAACATTGAATCACATTTATAGGTGAAGGTTACAGCAGACAGGTCAAGGTTACAGCAGACCTCTGAGGAAAATCTCTATTAATATTTTCTCTCTTTTTGGTCCAGTATAGTTAACACTTTACCAAACGGCTGCCAGTACCTAAGGGGTGTGCAATGAAAATAGTTTCCAGGTCACGTGTCGTTTACAACAGTTCTCTGTGTAACTGTCTGGATCATAGGCCTGAAATTTCTAAGCTTATTCTTCATTCATTGATTGTTTGTTAGATAATGGATGTGTAATGGTTGAAACTAAATTTCTAACTCACAGACTACAATGAAAGATCGAAGCAAAGTCCTCTTCAATCCCATTTTTGGTCATTCAATCCTTAGGGTATCTCACTACACCTTGAATGATAGTAGTTTATCAGATCAGCAGAAAATTACTTGATTATGATGGATAACATGATGCATAAAAAGTGTATAACTCAAAAAGGCTATAAAATATGCAATTTTGGATAAAAAAAAATTGTCATTTTAAAAAATTTAATTCAATACATATGATTTAAAGTCTAAGGCAGATTCAAACTCATTACTAGTATCTGCCATGCCACTGAGCTATGATGATATAGAACTAAAAACAATTTAACAAAACATTTAAATTGCCGTCTTGTGACGTAGTGTCTAAAGCCTTGATGAAGTAAGGTACCTTATTTAAAGCTTTTAAAATTAAACATTACAATGAGGACTTCATATACATATAAAACACAACAGCCTATTTCGGTCAGTCGTAAACCAAATAGCGGTACAACAATAAATACAGGGAAAATATTGGCTAAAAGTCCTTAGATGATGATGTGAGAGAGAGAGAGAGAGAGAGAGAGAGAGAGAGCCATCTCCACTAAACAAACTGTTTTAATAACAAGAATTAGCACTTAAAATCTTATTTAGATCGTATTGCTTGAAAATATAAATTAAACCATGTAATGCATTAAATGCATTTCTTAAAATTTTGACTTGTTATTCAATGTGAAATGTGTTAAGACTGTTTGCTGTTTATAAAAGGCCACGTATTACATGCATGTAATCCAATTCTTTGATCGTAGATGAAAAAATATTAATGCGTCCACGTTCTTTTTTGTAAAAGTACGCAGAATTCTACTTCATCAGAATCATTATAATCTATACTGCATCGTCTGCATCAGCAAACAAACAGAAATTGAGATGATTTCTTACGAAGATTCAGCCTTGAAAAAAAATTAAAAAATCGATTATTATAGGTATAGAATTCTCTTTATTTCTACATGGAAGATTTTTTAAAACTATATTACATAAAATGCCTAGATTGAACAAGCGTTTTGTGAGATTACTTTATTATAATCGTATTATACTATTTTATATTCTCAGAATAGCATGACTTATATTTATACTTATTATCATTTTGAATCAACTAATGTCAAAGAAAGAAGGAAATGGAAATCAGTTATATTTATTTGATTAATTGTTTGAGGTAGGGCGAAAGGGAATAAACTCAAGCAACGGTGGTGACATAAATCCGGTTTCCTGAGGTTTTAAGACACGTACAATTAAGGCTTGCAAATATGTTAAAATCTGTCCACATGTTGATAACAAAGCAGAATTGGGACCAAGAGCGAAAACTAACCTAAATTTTGGTAGATCAAAACACTGCAGTAAATCACAGTTCTTTCCCTTTTCACACACAGCTCCAGTTATTGGAGGATATAGACGTGTTTTTTTCATTTAAAATTCAAACATTGATTCGTAATTTCATATATCTCAAAGTACATTTATACATGCAGCTGTTTTGTTGATGTTGTTTTTAACTTGCAGACGGTTTAAAAAAATAGTTTACGACAGTATACTACGTCATTAAATTCTATTTAAAAAATTGACGAGAGCGGTTCTGGTTTCCGTAACATTATCCTCTCCTCATGATTTCGACCGAAAACCTTGATTTGATTAATGATACATATCCTCTTTTAGTTCCGTGTCCGCTGCCTTCAAAGTCTGCTTAGTCTGACGCTTCAATAGTGTCGTATCATATTATTAACCCTATTTAATGACGGGCTCGCTTCGTTCATTCATTTTAAGTCTTCCTTGTTTTCTCGTACAAAAAATCGATTTTCCCCCATATTGCATAAACGTTATGCGCATATGTTTTTTGCAAAACAAAATTCGAGTTTTGTTTCAGACGCATTTTTTCTACTTAATACCAAGACAGAGCCTTTAAATAAGTCCATTGATTAGATAGATGTAACCCTATAACCACAGTAAGCATCAATTGATATTTGAACTGATATAAATTTGGTTAAAATGCTATTTAGAATGCCATAAACATTCATGTTTATCAAAGAATTTCTATGTAGATAAACTTGTTTACTAACTTTTCCATGCACAAATGAAGGTTCAGACCCCCCCCCCCCCCTCCGGAAAATTTAAGACTTAAATTTTTTACATAGTACCAAATAACAAAAAAATAAGCTTTTCAACCCAATGACATACAGAATTATAATATTTTGGACCCTAAACCTGGAAAAATTCTTAAATTCACGCATGTTTTTAAAATCTTTGCATGTATTCCTCTTAAATATTACTGTTCCGTCTAATTCAAATACTACACTTAAAAAAACTATGACACTGTCATAAATTATGTACATGTAGATTTTAAAAATTCACCTGCATTAATGAGAATACGTGTTATCGCCATGTGTGTGGTTTATGAATTACGTGTATTTGATGTGAACTCCGGTCCACGTGCATTTAAAAAGTCATGAACTCTATACATCATTGACAATGCCCTGTAACCAGGTTAAGCAAATATATGTATAATATTAAGTATATGATAATTGAGTTTTATAAAATATATGAAATACATACGAAGCCATGCACATTTAATCGGTTATCACTACGATTATGCAGTTCAAACTGTTTCACTTATTTATGGTTACGAATAGCCTACTTTAGCGCGAGTTTTATTTTCACGGAATCGGATGTTGCAGGCTAAAATTGATTGTAACACCCTTTTAATAAAAAATATAATGTTTATTCTTTATTTTGCTTCATTAACTTTAACATGTATTTTCAATGATTTTTTTTATAAAAGTAGATAGTTTTTGATAATTTTATCAATTTGACAAACCTGTCAAAAAGATTTTGACAATTGTGAATGCATTGGCAAGTCAGGATATAGGAAAATGTCCTAAATGGACATAAATTTCAATAAATACTCAATCAATCTGTCAGAGACACATGATAGATACACGTTTAATTTGATTTCAGGCACGTAGCATCGTTTTTGAAAGTGGGGGGGGGGCCAGAAATTCTTGACAAGCAAAGAAAAAAAAAAGGGAAAATTTTAAGTTTCCCAAAATCTTCAAAATCCTAATCCGGGGGGGGGGGGGGGGGGGGGGGGGGGGGGGCTGCGTATTATTTAACTTCAATTTCACTCCTCATTTCCTTATTTTCATATCAATTTTTACATACTCCCAAAAAAGTGTGGGGGGGGGGGGCAACTCCATGATAATTCCATTTTTTATATGTAAATTTTAAAAAATTTGTTGCTTCTAGAAAAAGTGGGGGGGGGGCAGCCCCCCCCCCCCCCCCCCCGGTCCCCCCTTATGCTACGTGCCTGGATTTACAAATTGGACTAAGAATAGTCATTGGCCATCGTGTGCATCACGACTAGAGTCTCGAAAAACAGAGTCGGTGTTAGCACGATAATATACGTGCAGCAGAAATTGTGCGCTTTAATAGAGCATTTCACACTTGCAAACAACTTGGGCATTGCTTTCAAAGTTAAATTTAATTTAGTGACGCCTAAATTTGAAAAAAAATCGGTCATTTTTTTCTTGACAGTTCAAAGTATCATGTCCGGTGATATCTTTATTATGATTTCAAAGGGGGTGGGGGGGGGGGGCGGCTAAAATTTAATTTGGTGAAGCCTGAATTTGAAAAATTGATTCTTTTGGGGGGCATTTTATCAACCCTTTTTATCATGATTAGGTCATTATGGAACAGCTAGTAAGTTATTGTAACTTACAATAAGCATGTCTGCATGCTTATTACATTGTGGGAACACATAATTTACCGAACACGCCAAGCATTTTATGTAACCAATACACGCAATATTGGCCATGAAGATACCGCCGGATTATCTTATTACTTCTCATGAAATTGTTGTGATAACAAGCATGTAATTGGTGTAGCGTGTCGTGAATCACAGAGCCCTTTGCAATCTCCATACTAAAGCTACACTCATCGAGATATCTGCGCCATATCTGAGTACTAAAAAGTCATTAACTGAATTCCCAGTCTTCGTCTCAAGGATGTTTTTTTCAAAGGGTGATTGAGTGCACTTTTACAATTCGTGCATATTTTTTCCCTATAAATCTTTGGTCTTTATTTGTTTCATTATTTTTTCAAATCCACGCACACGTTGATCGTATTTCTGGGTAACCTGGAAAAATGCCAAAACAAACATGGGGAAAAAAAAATAAAAAATAGTTGTCTTGCGTAAACTGTCTCGAATATGCAGGATAAAAGGACAATCTTTACATCTGTGTGCTTATCTTTTATGAAGGAATGTCATGAATGAAAGAAATTTCATGCCACAATTATCACCAAATTCGAGTCCAAGTTCGAAAGAGATTCGGTAGACATCTTCATTCATTAATACTGCATGTTAATCTTTAAACTTTAAACATCCAGTTCATCTTCCCCTTAAAGTACACATTATATCTGCAATGGGAAAAAGGGAGGGTTAAGCCTACAAAATAGACCATAGCCCTTGAGGGTTAAATTTTGCACACTTTATGGAATATAACACTAAAACGCATGCATATGCACTGAGAAGAAAATTTTGCGTCAACCGGAAACAAATGTATTTTAAATGAAATCGGAGAAATTAATATAAAAAAAATGTGAGAAAATATTCGCAGAATTTTATTCGTGATTGTAATGGATATCAGTTTTTAGGAGTGATATGGAGAGGAGAAAAAAATTTCTGGGGAGGTGTTAGTGCTTTTTTAAGAACCAGACGGCAAGATATTAGTCGGTATGAACAAAAAACAACCCGACTGAATGTTGTAGTAACAATGTGGTAATTGTAGATTGATGTTGTATGGCCGCTGCAATGCTTTGTAATGTAACTATTTGATACCCGACAATAGGTTTTAGTGTAGCATTGTCGTTACACATTCGATCATGACTATTGGGTTCACATGTACCTACTCACTTTCGTTCAGAGAAATCCCTAAATACTATAACAGGAATAACTTTATAAAGGGAATTTATAAGTGATATTCTGTGTGGTAAATTCTTTTATTTGCTTGTTTTTTCTTTTCTTTCTATTTATGATGTCACAAATCAAACCCAGGTATATCTTCTTTGCGTTTTTTATTACACATTTCCAACATTCTTGTTTATTGACACAGAACCAGTAGACCTCCTACTAATCCATTGTCACTGTCCAACTCAATCTCTGAATGAACGCCACACAAAAAGCGCCGCCTTTTATGAATGAATATACAACATTTTATAGATGTACTAGAGTGTATAGCCTATCTATACTCGGCTGGGAAGAATATATATCTTTATTCAAATTCTTTAAAAAAAATAGTTCAAAGTTACTCAACACCGAGGGAAGGGTTATGTAATTCATTTATAGTATTAAATAAAACTGATAATCCCGATTGTCTTAATTAGGTTAAAAGCAGGTTCCGCTCTGGAATGCGCGCATTCATTTGTATTGTTACTAGAGGCTCTGTGCGTAGGCATAAGAGATCAAATCAATAATACTTCATGGCCGGGGAATTCTCATTGATATAGATCGGTCGATCCAATTGTTAAAAGCTTTCACACAAAAACGGGGAACTCGTTCATATTGTATGAATGAGACTATTTCTCCGCCAGGGTGGAAGTTGAAAGGGAGGGAGAGAGCCCTTCAGTTCTGCTAAAAGTGTATTTATGCACGGGCCCCGAAAGAGTTTCTTGATCAAACGTTATAACGCCAAAACCGCAAATATTTGACGAGACTCGCAAACAATGTTGATGTATTTCTACCTTATTTTTTGGAAAGCGGGAAAACCAGCGGTAAAAAATTATTACTACATAATGTGTATGCTTGAGAGAGAGACAGAGTGTGAGAGAAATATTGAATGATGCGTGTGCGTTTAAACCAAAAGTCCATGTAACGTTATTGCTTTTTTATTTTTAAAATAAGAAAGAGGCGACATTAAATATCTACAAGTATTTCGGTGCAAGTTTGAATGACAGAAAGAGACGCATCGTAATGCATTCGCATTTCGAAATTCACGCCCATCTTTCTAAGAATTCGAAACCACAATACCCCCAAACACTTGAAGAGACCGACTTTTCGCCGATCAAAATATCTTCATTGCTAAAACGGAATGAAAACCGGTTCAACTATCAAACATTGTTCGTTTTGCATGAACACGTAGCAATGGAGTAGCATTAATTTGTTTCCATTGTTGCATATTTTGTCGGCCCTTGATATTTTTGTCATTATACATTTAATTGAATATGAAATTTAAAAAAGAGTATCGAAATGTTCCCTATTGTTATGACATACATAGATGTAAGATAAGTAATACTAGATACTAGTACTAGTCATAATTACAAACATATAACATTCATACTAAAATAGGGGATTGAACCGTTTGCATAGTACTTGCGTTTTTCAGCACTCTCTTTAAAAAGTGATTTACATGTATATTGAATAATCTTCTACAGTACATGTATGTAATCATAGTTGAAGAATTCGAAAACTGACATTCTAAGGTCATAAATATAAAGTGAGCCCTCTGACATCAATTTCTTCGTGAGGGCTCAATTTTCGCGGATGTCATTGGTATATGTACCCCTCAGTATGCTTTAGCGAGGTCTTAGAGTTGGAACAACAGAACCAAATTAAAAAGGAACAAGTCGGTTCAGCTGTTCTAATTTTAGTATTTCAAAATTCCCGCCCATTTTTAGGAATCGGAAAACGACAGTGATCGATTTCTTTTGGCTCCACTAATGTCATGAATAATGCACGATAAAAGCATTTAAACAAGATAATGAAAAAATTATGTCATTTTAAGACTCTTAACCGGTATGTTTTACCATTAAACAGCTTATTATTATGCATATAGCGTTGAGTTGCTTTTTGCCAATGTCACATATTTTGTCGACCTGTGGTTTTTATTTAACTATGGAATTTAGACACGTTATCTAAAAGTCACCTTACAGGTTCGTGGATGGTACAAATATTAGGTATATTTTGTGATGCGGTAGACCAACAAATCCAACTTGTGCAGCAGCTTTATAAAACCGGATTTTAAATGCATGTTAGCGATAGTTCTCATCAACGTGTTTCAAAAGTTTGTATCAAGGTCCTCATATTGTTATCCAGAACTGCTGCTTCCTTTATTTATCCGAAGATATTATAGATATCGGTAGCTGATATTCCAATATCACCAAGCAAGGCTATATCTTTGACTCTTCTTGATCAAAATTGATCAGTATAGGTTTGGACAATGCATTGAAATGGTTTCAAGCCTTTTCAAATAAGAGAGAGAAAAAATAAGGAAGAATGAATTGCCAATTTACCCAATAAATTTGCAATTTTTTCAATATCTAGAATGTTACTACTGTTTTGTGTATGGAACACTTATAAATGTGTATACCAAAAAGGACTGTAATAGAAAATTTTCATGTTAATATAAAACATGGCATTCTTTATATTACTATAGAAATCTTGACCGACAAATTGCATGTATGAAGAAAGTGACGTGAAAAAAAACACATCCGCGTTCATATTATCAATTTCGAAAAATTTAACTGATGCAATTTTTCTTATAACCATGAAGAAATAAAATGGCCCAAGGGAATCCCGCTTACTAAATTTACAACAGGACTTGAATACGTAATTGAACTACAATCAAAATTCGTTCGTATTAGATATGTGTTACAGTAGGCACTCACACACTTGAATAACTCACATCCCAAAATATCATTTCATGAAGACATTCACCTCACGATAAACATACATTAAGAAAATCATAAAGCTAAATGCATTGTGTGATGTGGTAAGAATCCGTTTCTGTGAGTAGATGTTTAAATGACTTTACGAGTGTTTGGTAGTTCCCTCTTGTTTCTCCCGCTGATCTCGTATCGCTGCATCACTCGGAAGTTTCATATTGACTTCATTAGAAACATGGCAGCTTAGTCATTGATCAGCGCTGATAATTTTAAACGACAATGGCGTTCATTAGATGCGCCACCGGAACTCCTTTCTCCTGACTCTGCGAAACGGGGGGAGCTTTGGTGACTGATGACCTGGCTACTTCGTTTCGCCCACGCACTGACCCTAGCCAATCAGGGAACCCGCTATCTCCGAAGTCCATCGTAATTGATTTTATAAATACAAGGTCAGATTACAAAGTCCGTTTCCTTGGGAAGATTTTCGTTTTGGCAGTATCTTTGATGTAGTGGTGTATTGTGGCTTTTACAAGTTCTGACCAAATAAATAAATGTATCCTGTGGTTTCTTTTGTCACTCAGCTCCCGAAACCAGCAAGGAGTCTTGTCGTAATGAAGCACCTCTGAGTTCAATAATTTTGCTACATTTTCGTTTTTTTTTTTTTTTTTTTTTTTGGTTTGGGATTTTTTATATCATCAGTTCAGGCCATTCATAACATTTCTGAGCGACAATGCTACTTGAAAACGCACTCTTCTTCCTATAACTCCTTTACACATAGTTTGTGTATCTAGATTAATGACGAACTACTACAGTTTACTTTGTATTCTAATGTACTGATATTTCAATGTATGATAATTGAGCAACTTTAAATGCACACACATTATACTTTTATTACTGAGCGAAACTTTAACTGGATTGTCTAGCATGCAAAATAAATATACTTGTTAAGATCACATTTTGCAGTCCCCCCCCCCTCTCTCTCTCTCTCTCTCTCTCTCTCTCTCTCTCTCTCTCTCTCTCTCTCTCTCTCTCTCTCTCTCTCTCTGTTTAGCTTTGAATGTTGCATATGTGCATCTATGTGTTCAACAGCGTGTGTATGTGACAATGCTCATGAAACATCCATGGATAAAGCATTCTCATTTGTACGCGGTACTGTATACATAAACAAGTTATTTAAATATGCTTATTCTGCAAAAGCGATTTATAATGTAACACTGGTCATTTTGTTATGGAAAATGAGCGTTAATAAACAACTCAAAACGGAAAACATGTAATAGACAATACAAACTTAAGATTTTAAGATAATCTTCCGGAGTCGGAATTGCTGTCAGCGAATCAACTCTCTGCAATCCGACTTCCTAGTTCCCTTGCTTGAATTGCCTTCCGGTCCTTACAGGCGAATTGACGAAAAACAATATGTGGCGTAATTGAGGGTAAACAAACCTAAGTGAAAAAAAACAACAAACAACAACAAGGAACAAACAACAATTGATAATAAAGATGCAATCTCTGTTTTACAGGTTCTGCTAGGATTTAAGTGCGCATAAAGTAACGTTATATGATACAATTTGCGGAAGTGCAATTTACATGTAAATAACTAGTCATGTGGCGGTCCTTTGAATATAACGCAAATTCTTCCACTTGAATTTGAATTGGGGTTTATTGCATTAAACAACTTTTTTATTATAAAACTGAATACATGATTGTCGAAAAGATTTACGTGTTTTTAATTATCTGCGCATCAGATGTTTTGAGGAAAATCAAAGCTGACAGTGTTTCAATATCCTGCTACAATTTATTCTTCAATTTTCGTTAGAATTTGCTTCAAAGATGTTCAGTAAATTATAAAACTAAATGTATTTTTTCTGAATTAAAAATATGGCGTTCTTTGTAACTTGATGACCGCTTTAATTTCTGTTTACCCCCTCCCCCAAACCTGATTTTATCAAGTGCAGGTTAACCGAAATTTTGTTGAGGTTGAACAACTTTTGCACTTTTTAAGTTCAATGCCATTGTGATCTAAGTTATTTTTTAGATATTGAATTCTAAACTGTTGATTTTGCGTTTCTTGAAATGATTTGTCAGTGTCAATATTGGTTTACATTTTTTTTCCTGACGTAAAACTTGTTGTGCATGCGGAGATTTCTTAAATTGCATTTTTATTGATCTACAGAGTACGTCGTTTTCTTTGTTGAAAATGTCCGAATTCTCGTTCACCTTGAGATCTGAAGATTTGGAGCCTTAGGAAGCCATTAGCAGTGTGTCGTCTTTTGTGTTTGATAAACTCACCGAATTGTGGTTTCTCTTTGTTCAGAAAGTACACAAACGCCGATTTAACAAACAGGTACCCTTTACATCCATGTGATATTTAAGGGTGAACCTATTTTTAATGATGAGTATCCGGGTAACTTGGTCCTCGACAATAAGGATCTATTGAGAGAGAGAGAGAGAGAGATCTGAAAGCCATAGCGAGTGGCATACATGTTTTTTTATCAGTAACAAAAGTCGGGATTTCAGGAGGGTGTTAAAAAATTCTTATAATAAAAAATATCTTGAAATCGTGATTTCCAATCAAACAAACGTGCTGTGAGACGTGTAGAAGTGTGAAAATCTTTACACATTACAGACATAGATCGTTATTTATGTTGTAAAATAGCAGATTTGCCTGATGATAAAAACTTGAGATATTTCAGGCTTACTTTTAAAGTGTTATGTTAAAGTACAGACAGAGATGTTACGTACAACGTACATGTGTATCGTATTTAATACGAACGCTTTTGAAATTAACTTGAAAACATTTGATTGCAACGTGTTTAAAAACATTGTACACATTTCATTAAGCATACATGTAAGTATGTTGTGAATGCACTTTAAAATTGCCTAGAATTTGAATTTAGTTATGAAAGTCTATTCGATTATGGGAGGCATTATTTTACATGCCAAACAACACTTAAATCACTTACAAAACCTCTCTTGACATGTTACATGTACGCGCAAGTGCTGGGGAGCAATTGAATTTATTTATTTAAATTCTGAGGTTGTAGGTTTTTTTCATATCTTAATTCCACTACTGTAGTCTTTGTACTTTTAATTCATTTTTATTTAAATTCATGCATGCATCCAAAATCATAACGAAGATTAAAAAATTCTATGATTAAAATAATATTATTTCGGCATTAACCGTTAACAAAACGTCTTTTATCATATTATTTCACGGCATCAATGGAAGGGATTCCTAGGATGTCTTAAAACATGCATTTGCACCGTCTGAGAGGATAAGAGCGAAAAGTACACCACTTTGTCTGCAGTTTATCTACGAGCAAGCTCTCACAAATTCTTTGGCAACACACACATGTATATATATATGAAACAGCCTCTAAAAAATCCCTATGGTAGAATATATTCATCGAAGAAATTTACCGTTCATAGCCAGACCAATTTAATAAGTCATCACGGCGCAAACCTATTTATATTTGCGAGAATAATGCTTGTATATAGTGTGATGTATTTCTATCTCAGTTTTTGATAGCATATTATATATGCCAGCACTGTCGGACAAAGACACGCGTGGCTAGATTAAGTGTGGCTCAGAGAATCTTCATTATGAATGACCATAACAAACGACAAATTATCTTTCACTTTATAATACACATATGTCCACGTCATGTTCGTTCAAGGAAGTCCAAGGACCCCCCTCCAACCTACGGTCACTTCTTTATTTCTGAACACACACAAGTCTGATTTATAGACGAAGAATAGGGTAATGTAGAGCGGTGATTAATTGTCTTATGATTAAATCAAGCTGCTCGTAAATGTAAGCTGGGAATTCCAGCTACAAAAAACGTAGCAGCGAGTACACTGGAACTGCAAATGATGACAAATATATTTGTTACTGCTGTAATAATAATAATGATATGTTATATAGTAGTCTATAGATGACGGGATCCTGCATTCCTAATTGTTATTTTCGAATGTCTTGCTGTTATTTCTGTACCCTGTACTTGGTGAACATATTGATTAGCGATTTGACTCACGTTTGGTCATAAGATCAAGGGTCCACGAAGTACATTTTCATGTTTACACGTAGAACCAAGTTTATAATTTATTTTTACATGTGTGTACGTGTTATTGTATCATGTAATAATCAAATTTTTTTTCCACCGTCATTATTCGGTCAAGTATGTATCATTGCCTCGAAAATACGGAATTGATGGCCGCCATGAAGCGAAATTCGTTCAGCGTTAGGGTGAAAGATAATGCGAAGTACACAAAATCCGGTTTTCCCCGTCACTATCGCATTATCAGTCGTAGAAATTTTTTTTGAAACGGACTATAGGCGGAAGATGTATTGCGCATGTCTGGATTGTTGACTCATCGGTACAACGTTTGCACTCGGCTCTCTTCGCTAACATGTTTACTCTGACGACATCGGCTGTATTACGAAATTTACCTGTTTACAAAATTATGAATACGTTATCATGAATAATCTGAAGATGGGCGATTTAGGGCATCATGTTTATGTCCCGTATGTCAAATTTTGAAATGTTAGAACTTTTGAACCAAATTCAAGTTCGGCACGCATATTTGACTATCCATTGCCCTTCAAACGTACTCAGGTTTTAGCCCCCCCCCCCCTGTTTTTTATCCTATACTTTTATTTATAGGATAATAAAATGAAAATCGGGGTCGCGGTAACATATCCCCCAACCGGGATTAGTATTTGTCCCTTATCACGTAAATGATATATAAGAATTTCTGGTATATAATTATATATATATAGTACATTAACTGCAGCTCTAAGAACTGTAGTTTTCACCACAACTTGACCATATTCAGAGGGTATATGTGTTTAACAAACATGCTTTATGCTAAACCACATCTTCTTTGAGGACTTGTAAGCTAATTCTGTATATTTTTAATGTTTCTTTTCCAGATATCATCCGTGTCGCTCTTAAATCTGGATTCTCGCCGTTCGTTGAAAAATATTCCTAAAAATTCATTCAGTTTAATCCACCAAGATTAATTCATTAAAAATTCTCGATTATCGTTATTATCAGCTAATTGTTGAATTGTCGTACTGCAAATCTTTTGATTGGAATTTTTATGAATGAACGCAAAGCATACCTGACATTTTTGTTCCGCTCTGATTGCGAAATTTACGTAGATTATTATTATCGGACGCACATTGTCGCAAGGTGATTCCAAATACGGCACGTCTATTTGCACACGACCTTAAACTTTAAAAAGAAATTCGATATGTTTGTTCAACTTGCACATTGCGTCATAATCGTTGTTATTTGTCACATTACAAAAAAAGCTTTTTTTTAGTAAATATTTTTTTTTATTGTAATGAGGAGATAATTTTTTTACTTGTCACGAGTAAACATAATTAATGTAGAAGAGAGAACTTGGATTTTCCTCTTTTTATCTTTCGGTTTTCAGTAAACGCTGAAGTTGACACGTGTATTTTGATTTCTTAGAAACGACTGTTAAAAGGGAAGCATTTATATACGAATATTTTTTAAAGAGTAATTTCACATCCTTAACACATTTTGTATATGTTCTGTACCAATTTTTTTCTTCAAATAATTATATTCAATGTCGTGTTTGGGCTTCCTGGTTGAACCAAGATGGAGGTTGAGGAGTTTGTTTAGAGCAATTGCTGACCGATTTTTCCGACCAAATTGTTTTAAATACCACTCGTTGCCAAAATAGCCTTGGTAGTTGGTACATGTCAGAGCATATTGTTGTGAAGGTAATCATAATGGCGTATTTATCTCAACTCCCAAACCACAAATCGATCAGTTATTTGTTCGAACTTTGAGCGGGTAAACCATTGAATTGACAGAGCAATTTAGGGGGGAATCAAGTACACTTTTTCCATCACACGAAGAAACCGTATATTTGTGTTTGTAGAAATAACACGGCTACTAAATTAAGATTAAACACTATAAAGAAGCGATAGAGGAATTTTTACCTTGAAGATGTCAATAACAAAAATACATTATGATGGATTAAATGTTTTTTGACTGAATTTTAAACGTGATACATGAGAATAGAGGCAAGATGAATTTCAGTTCTTTCTTTTACCGAGAAAAGATCGAGTTTTTATTACGGAGGACTAGTAATTGATGATCGCATCTTGTGGTCTGTTTTATCTTTCGACCAAAGTGCTTTCATCTCGAGGTGAGAGGAGTTAAAATGTAACAAACGTCATTACTATCGGTTTGAACTAAATCTCCTCCTTTGATAAAAGATGCAAAAACACGAAAATGAGGTGAAAATCATCGCCCAGGCGAAAAGGTATAACAAATGCATGTAGGTCTTGTTAACCTGTGTCGTTAAAAAACGCATGCGCGCCGTGACCCAGACACAAGTACGCGCAAATTATTACGCGATAATTTATGGCGGTGATATAAAGTTAGTAGGCATATATTGAAAAGATTTACGTAATAGTGTGTAAGACATGGGGGGATTATAGTCCACGACATGTTTACTCCAAATATCATAAACTAGCTAGGCCAGGATGTTAAACGCACTTTTGATATAAGTAAATGCACTTATTTTGAAGAAGTGGAGAAACATTCGAGAGCCAATGTTTTTTGGTCAGCATGAGAGGTTCTTTAAAGAATATGATTATATATTTGATATAAAGTAATTTTGCATCATGATAAAACACTTGAAAATTTTTATGGCGTTTTATTTAATTATGTTTTTTAAAACTCAGTTTCTAAAAACTAATTACCGAAAAGATGTAATTGTAAGTGTCTTTAGGTGGTTAATCTTCACATGGTTGAAGAAAGTCATTTTAATAAATGGTTGAATGTGTAAGTGTTGACATATGGGCAAGGGTGGTTTCTAATTACCATTAGAATCAACCACGCCAGGAAAAATCGGTCAGAAGCGTAAAAATTGCCCAAGGTTGATAAAATCTTTTTTTTTCTTTTCTATGTGTAATTTAGTGCAATTTATAAATCCTGACAACAAAATCGACCATATACTGTCGCCAAGACTGGAAGTAACATCAGCTTCCGTCTCGCCCATGTACCTCATAAGTTCAATCCATATTTCGATCTAATTCAGCTCTTTTGTTATAATACTCTTTTTTCCGGTGATCCAAATTGACCACAATGCACGTACATGGCAATTGAACGTTAACTGAGGAAATTCGGTCAGAGCGCACTGAATGACCCTCGAGATTGAACAATGAAGCGCAGTAGCGTATTTGACTCATACCCACTACTCTCACTTCCCAACGACATTAAAAAGCGCCAAATGTCAAAATATTTGTTTTGCGGAAGATTTTTCATCATCTCGGGACCCACGTTTGACGTCTGCTCATGAAGTAGTAGTCCCATGAGACTTATATTGTTTTGACAAACAAAAAATGAATAAAGATTCAAAACGGATTTTTTTTTTTAAATATTAAAGAAGATATAGAAGAAGCTATATTTTTGTTTCTTGTTTCTTTTCTAATTGTTATTTATGTTTTTATTTATTTTTATTTGATCGAGTATATTCTAATTTTTTTTCATCTGTGACGTAAAGGGGATGTGGTGTTTTGTTTGTTTGCTTTTAAGTTGTTTGTTTTTACTTTTTATGCTCTAATTTTATTTCAAACATAATTATTTTATGATCTGAAGATAGTGTCATGTTCCTTTGACACAAGAATTATCTCTAGTTGTATATCATAATATATACAGCTTCTGTAGTTGCATATATTTTCAACTGTCATGTTCAAAAGTATACTTGGTCACATACATGTACATATGTATTAAAGTTTAGTTTTTCAAGTCAGTAATGCAGTCACTCATATGTTGAGATTTATAAAAAGACTTTCATAGTGACAATTTTCCATAAATATCTATGACAGGACATGAACTTGTTTGTACAATGTCCAATATCGTGCTATGAAAATGTTTTCTGAATAAATACTTGTAAAAGGAATTTTGACGCATTTAAATTGATTCTACGAATTTGCGAATATTGATTCTATAACGTGGTGCAGGATTTGAAGTTAAGGTGAATACAGAAAAGTCAGAGTCATGAGAGAAAATCTATTAAAGGGACATGCATGACAGCAGTAAAATAAAAATCAACTTTCCATTGTTTCACGAAAAGTTTTATACGTGTATCCCGGAACAAATACGTGATGAAATAATTGATTAGTTTCATTAGAGCGCAAACAAATAAATATATTATTAAAAACCAAACTAGCGACAATTGAATAAACGTCATTTGATTGCGAGACGATTCTTATTTCAACCACGCCATATTTTATTCAATGATACGTACAAGTGACGTCATTGATGAGTAAATGCTTAATACAACACCACAATTCACTAAGAAAAATATCCCAAAATTGAGAACTTCATTAAATAATACACGCTATGCTACATGTAACTCTAATAGCAGCAGAGTTTGTTTGGAGAGCGCTGGCATTAGTTCAAGCGAACAGGCGGAAGTGATGTCTTAACCTTCCTATTCTGTGATTGAACAGCCACGATTTTCCGATTTTGAGCAACTTGTGGGCGTTCATTACCGTAAACAATAGCATTTTCTTTTTTGGTCTGTGAAAAACGGTCAAAATTCATTCAGTGCATTCCCGGGATAGACCTCGATCTGCTTTCAGTTTTTACTTTCACTCTAAGAAGCTAAATCATGACCAGGCTGAGTTCATGTGTACTCAAAGCACTAAGAGAGTTAAATATTTAGGACAAAGTATGAAGTTCTAAGAGATTTAGGAATTTTATAAGTTTTTCATTCAGAGATGTCATAAAACCTATTCAAGAAATTTGAACATTACTTCCTTTTTCATGAATACTTCGTTTCAAATTCTTCCTGATAAAAATTGAAAAATAATAAGTGTAACGATTGAATGATAACTGTATAATTACAGACCACTTTATATTAAATATGATATGAATCGTTTTTAAAAGAATAAATGAAAAATCCAAACTAGAAATTCCAGAGTTCGTTTTTCCTGTTCAATTTACAATCGAAAATGGCAGTGGACTATACAAAGTAAATAAATGACGTGGTGGAGAGGGTTCTTGATGACAGGTTGGCTATCATGTCCAGTGACCTTTGAAACCGGAAAGGACTACGGTACTATCGGGAAAAGGGTTAAAGTTTAGATCTTCTTATCGTGAGCTGGTTATTCCGTTGGTCTGAATGATAATTATGTGACATCGCTATGAGTCCCACTTATAAAGTTGTAAGAATTGTATGTGGTTCAAGGGTAAATGGGGGGTATTACAGTTATATAAAACCACAAGTATTATACATATGTTCATCATAATCATTATATCATTAAGTCATGAGATTAGATATTTAAATCATAATATACACACATACATATACGTTAGCAGCATATTTTCTGGACGGGGTACCCAATTAGTTTGTGTTTCTCATGTATTTACATACATATGTACATGATTTTGGTCTCCATCAATGGCCAACACTTAAAAAAAATTTTTTTTTAATGTTTTTCAGTGTCGAGTTTAACATCTTCCACTTTTAAAGCCACTGTTTAGAGGTAGGACAACACCCCCTCTTTTTATATACTAAAGAATGCGAAAGGGAGGGGAGATGGCTAATAAATGATCTGTATACAAACTTAAAATTAAGTCAACACGCATGTTTCTATGTATACTTTGGGTGTATTCTCCACTATTATATAATTTCAGATACACATACCTACGTTTTTTGTTTGATCTTCTAATTAAATGTTTTATTACCTGTAATCTTCCTGATTGTTTGTAAAATACAAAATTGTCAGCAAAAATAAAATTACTAATTGACACCCATCGGGATCTTAAAAAATAAGCATGGTCAAGCGATCTGGCTCCATCGTCATCAATTTTCCTCAAGTCAATACTCAGCCTCAAATCTGAGGTTTGACCTCAAGTTTATGCACTTTTCTTTACAGGATTTGAGTATATGAGTTGAGGGATTTGAAAATTTTGGTGACGGTGGAGCCTGATCGTTAACCTTGTACGTGCCATCAAACGGCTAATGTTATCAACAAGGTCACGTTTCAGTATATCCACTCTGGAGTCACTTAACACATGCCGTCCCTTCGATTTGCCGCATGTTAAGCTAAACTGTAATTTGTAAATAACATCTTGAATATCATACATCTTATAGAACTGTATGATACCTCTTTATCGTAAATTGATTTGCTAAATTAGCGGAACAGCCGATGCAGTTCATCATGAGTGTGAATTTCGATGTCCGCTTATGACTTTGCAAATTAAACGGGTGTTCTGTTTTTGTGACAAACTTTCAGCACATTTTATAACAAAAAAGCGGTTTGAATGTAAATATGACGTGTACTTATATTAGCACTAGCCTTCATTATGTGTATATCAATATTCGTACCCATACATCGGGTATTGCAAAAGAACAACTTGAGAGACAAATTTGACCTTGATATATAGCATTTGACACAAAAAGAGAATTCCCAATCCTGTCAATATTCATTTGTAAAATATGTATATACTGGTATGCAAGGTCGCGTTACAGAAACAGTGAGAACGTTTAATCCCTGTGATAAATGAAGCCACAACATTAATATTCATGATTTGAATATAGAGAGATACACAATTAACTTAAAATTCAATATGTGGCGAAATTCTCACCACAAACTGTCAGAATAAAACATTTTTGTCTCATCAAACTTTCTTTTCTTACATTTACGAATCATTGCCATCGCCGTTACAAAAGTTAAGGCGTGAATAATCTTGAGAGAATAAGAGATGAGAGAAAAAGACAAATGATCAGTCGAATCGAATTATCATAGGCTTTCTTTTTGTTTTGCAACGTGTATGAAAAAAATGTTTAACGAGGTGCGGTTGTCGTTGTGTCTAAAATAATTCCGGTCGAACAGAAAAGTGCGTACAGACTGAAATCAGATCCCGTGTATAGCTGACATGGGTTTCATTCATAGTCTATACAGATGAAGTCAGAATTATTCGATGCGGTCCAATCAAAATACCTTACGGTGCCCCCCCCCCCCCCCCCCCCAAATCGAACATATATTACCGTATATGGCTTACCCCACAAGTTCTTGGCCGTGCATCATTTTGTACCAGACAGCCAATGTGGTTTCAAATATATTCTCCCTTATTCGTTGCAGTCGTATGAGTACATCAAATTGTGACCCATCTACGTACAGTGTATGACTGTATGCTTATGTAAAATACGAATATCATATCAATGTAATTTTGATTACAAGTGGAGTAGATCAGAAAAACTTGTTTTAAAAAATGAATTTCTATTCCTGTACTTTAATACGGTATTGGCTGAAACAAAACTAGCCGTAACTTCCCATCCGACCAAAATGACATTAAACAAATAAAAGCAAATTAAGGAAAATTGAATTTTTATTTGAACGCTTCATAAATTTATTTATTTATTATTGAAATAAAGAAAAAACAATTTTATATGAGAGAGAGAGAGAGAGAGAGAGAGAGAGAGTTAGCATGCATGCATGTGTGTCAACCTGTATATTAAATTAAATAAGAACATTAGTTTTAAAACTGGCAGGCAATAATTAATAAAACATAAATACGGACATACGGACGGATAAATAGATAGATAGATAGATAGATAGATAGATAGATAGATAGATAGATAGATAGATAGATAGATAGATAGATAGATTTAAGGATAGATAAATAGATAGATTAGCCAAAAAATCCTATTGGTATGTTTTGTAACGCCCTTTCCAATGATTGACATAACCTGCATCCGGTTCTTTCAAAAGTGTTCTTCCGGTCAAAAGAAGGAAAACAAATAGATTGTTTTAAAAATACAATAAAGAATCATACTTGAAATGCGTTTATTAATTCAAATACACCTTTGTTCCTATTGCACATAGTAAATTTCTAAGGATGAGGCAAAAGATCTGCTTTTATGTAATTCTTGATTTACAAGGACAATTGTTTTGAACAGGATGTGCGGCAAGATGGGTACTATCAAAACCAGTTTCTGTTTGATAACAGGTGTTATTGAAGTTTTGCTGTTGGTATTGTAAGGTATTTTTGTACAATTTCGACCGCACACTTAAATATGTTTCCGATATTAAGTTGCTGGAGGATGTAATGGTTAAGGAAAGACATAATTACAGAAACAATCAGTACTGTTTCTTGTTACAAACAGGCTCCTTTTTTAACACTCACTTCAGGTGAATGTTATGATTACAGACTTTACTGAATTAAAAATTGCTGACTAAGTGACGAACCACAAAGCAGCTTTATTGTCTATAGATCAAGGCAATTGGATGTAGTAGGCTTAACGGATTAAAATAAACGATGTGCTAGGATATATGATATCTAAGTAATCAATAGAATTCAAACGCATAGCTTTGCATGAGAATTCATTGAATTTCAAATTTGAATTGCCATTCCGGTATATGAAAACGAAAATGAAAGTGGACATTTATACATTTACGTAATTTGTTTCCATATTAACTGAGAGAGTGCATACCAAATCGATGTCTTGTCAATGATAAGCAGCAAATATGATAAGAATAATAATATTAATCCTTTGGAGGTTAAAAAAGAAAAGAATATATTACATGTGCGTTTGCAATATGGTCACTTTGAATGTTTTATTTTAGTTTAATTCTTCAGTGAATTTTTAATTTCGATAATTATCTTAATATAACATCTACGTGGTTATCTTTACATCTTTTTTTACTTCTTAATATGGAATATTTAAGTTATAAGGATTAATCTAAGGGTTAAGTTTTGAAGGAAAAAAAACCATGATTTATTGGTATTTAAGTGGAATTGGTGACTCGTCGAATATAGTTTAAACTCAAATGAGAGGTTCTTATGTTTCTATATTACGATAATATTTTATGACCTAGATTTGAAAATAAAAGGGCACCTTTGTTGGTCGAGATTTCAAATAGTAAATAGCTTAAACTAGATTTAAAATGCAGGCTAAAATAGAATAAAGAAGCTTTTACATTTATAATCTCCTTATGGCTAAAGCTTACACAACTTTCTTATGATGCCTAGATCGCATATATATTGAAGCATTTTGCAAAAAAAGCTACATGCAAATCTCAACAGGACACCAAACTAAGGGTCTTTAGGGTAGCTTGCTGCTACTGCTTTCTTATCTTAATATCCCCCCCCCCCCCTTTTTTGAAATCTACATGATTTCAATTTTGTGACAGTTCTGTATTTTGCTACAGTGGTCATTTCCTTCATTTCCACATGAACCATCAAAGAGTGCATTTTATTGTTTAAACAAATCACTAGAAAAGCATAATTATTTTATTTATTATTCAAATTTATGCATTACTAAAGAATAATATCTTAAAATTGATGACTACAAAGTAACTATATTCCTAACATTTTACTTCGTTGACTAGATAACGTTACGAAATAGATTTATTTGCAAAATCTGTCTTCCTTATTTTCTCTGAAAATGAAGGAAAAAAGAAGAAAAAATATATGACACATTGCTGTTCAAAATATCTTTAATTTCAAGGCAGTTTACGCTTGTTTGAAAGATGTCTCGCTTCTGGCATTTCGTCATTGGTGTCAAGATGAATATACTCCAACCATACAGGGAACAGCGATTCTTCTGTAGCACGGTGTTTTATAACATTGTCACCTATTTTGATGAAAATTAATCCATAAACGACAAAACCTGTTGCTTGGAGTTAGCAAGTTGTTTAAATACAGCATCCTTCAATATGGTTAACCAGGAGTTCTTGATTCCAATGACCGGGATATATAACGTCTGTCCGTTTACAGGATCTCATATTTCCACACAATAGTGAGAAGTGCGTGCTGAAACAAAAGTACTACTCTCCTTTGAGATTACAATAATCCTATATAGATGAGTAGTTTAGAATTACATTATTCTCTTCATTCTTTTAAAAAAAATGTATGAACATGATTAATTTCCATGTATTTGCATAAATTTTCTAATATCCCCCCCCCCCCCCAATTATTTGAGAAGAAAAAGAAAGCAAAGAATGATTTGCCAATTTGATGCTACATTTCCATAACACATTCTCTCTCTCTCTCTCTCTCTCTCTCTCTCTCTCGTCATGTCGACTTCGCACTTGACGTCAAACAGTCGAATTTCAAGAGACCACTTGTTTGTGTGTAAGCATGCATGAAAAACATTGTAAACATATTTTCCATTATATCACCCATAAGACCTGGTATTTAGTGCTTTATTTGCAATATATCAATATCACAATCAAATATTAAAGCTTCATAAATTCATAAAAAATGTTTTTTGACATAATACATGTAACTGGTTTATTTAAAGAGAATATATACATGTACATGACGTATCTGCCAGTTAATTTTTGTCAATAATATTTTTCCGTATAATCAATCTGCATTCAAATTTTGATGTTCTTTCTTTTAGAATGCTTTAAACATTCAATTTTAAAAATTACTTCATGACATTGTTTCATAATATTGTGTGAACTCACCTGGGGCTTCATGCACGCTTAAAATATATACTTCAATATCTCTCTCCTTTTTATTTTAGTAAAAAAATATCGATATCGGCAAATAAATCTAAACAGCCAAAAAAAAAGTTTATTTATAAGAGAAAAATAAAATAATGATAAAAGTATTGTAAACATAGAAATAGGTTAATCATATAGCAATACAGAGTAATTATTGAAACGCATAATCATTATTCTCTGCACTGTTTTCAATTTAAGTATTGTATCTATATTAGGCGTAAATTTATTGATAAATAAAATATCATGCATGCGTCATGCTGGATTTTGTAAAGATTACCAAAAGGTGAGAATTGTAAAATAATCAGTCTGTCACGATTAATGAACAGCTGACTTTCGACACCAATTAACACCTAATGCCTTTTATTGAAATTCTCTCTCTCTCTCTCTCTCTCTCTCTCTCTCTCTCTCTCTCTCTCTCTCTCTCTCTCTCTCTCTCTCTCTCTCCTACCTATCTATTACTAGATTCTAGATTGAGGTTTTATCCACTTCTATGTGAACTAAGACATAAGTTTAACATAAATGTCTTTGATAATTCATTTGTAGTAAGAATATTTTATATCCACCATCCTTAAGCTTTCGTAAATTTATCTCTTTCAGGTTTCATAGAATATATAAATTTTATATAATTCCTGGTGTATTCTATGAATTCTGTTTGTAATTGATGTAGATGGTGTAAATTTCATCAATGTAAAATTTTTCACATCCAATGTTCAAAATTGTACACTTTAATTTAAACCCCTGTCATATTTTTTTCTCGAGCGCTCGTTATAATTACATAATTATATTTATAAGTTAAGTTCCGTGCATTATTTTGCTAATTTATGTAAATGAATTTTTATTTTTATTTCTGTTAAGCATGGGTAGTCATGAGTGTCAATGTTTTTTGGGTTTTTTTTTTGGGGGGGGGGGGGGGGGTTATGTTTTTTTGTGTGTGTTAAATCCGATCCTTGGACGACATCAAATATTGACGATAGCATTTCGCCGGAAGTAAACATTACCTTTTTCTCTGACATCGTGACGTCACAGCCAAGACTGGAGTGTGATAAATAATTTGTTAGTGGGGTTTTGTGGGTAGAAAAAAGTACACGAAAATGACTATTCAAACAAAAACAACTTTCGTGGTTTGAACATTAAAACATATTGAATTCTTGATGACGTGTTAACACATTACTAATTTCACGCCATTTCGGAGAGCTGAAAGTCGATTGTGGTCAGCCAAATATCAATTTTTTCCCCCAACAAATAAATAACAATCTGTTCATATATTTGTATTGTCATGTCATCATGAGGGTTCACGTAGTACAGGCAACAAATGGCAACAAATCTATACCCATTTACGTCAATTCTCATTTGAGTGAAACGAAACCAAAAAACATTGTTAAATGACTTAAATTTTCCGAAAAACATCCCTCTTTTCGGCGTTAATTTGTTTGGTAATGACTTTATTAAAATCACTGTGTTGTATTTTCTTACTTTCTTATTCTTCTAAAGACATAAATAATAGATGTCCAACATGTCAAAACAGAGTACAATCATAGCGTTTGTTACAAAATCTCAGCTTATAAATCATGAGGTTGGAAAGTGTATCATGCTTTTAATTTACATGACAATTTTGACACGTGATTACTTAAAATAATTTTTAAAAACCGTCAATGTGTGTTGTGCACGTGTTACGTAGCCACCATATAATTTGTTTTGTTTTCTTAATGTTAAATGAAAAACATTTTTTTTTTTAAAGTATAACGAAGAAAAATTTAGAGAAGAAAGTTTTTGTTCATGCGCAAATATCACATAAAAACTGGTCTCAAGTTCGCAACGCAAAATATTGTAGACATTCAGACGTATATTTACTCAGATACAACAATCGGTTATTATCGCTGTACAGATGAAAAAACAAAATGCCTCGTTGTTTCATCAAGGTTAAATACTTTATTTTGCTGAACACGATTACTATATTTGGAAATATGAAAAAGTAGCCCCTTGTTTTACTATATATTTATCGTATTTGATATTGACCACTTTAGTATCTTTTATACAAAGGACCTCCACATAATCCCTTTTGTTGATCGGCTTTTGATTCGTTTTTAGCCGCAGCTAATTGTTTTGATCAATTTGAAGTTGTAAACAATTAAAGTGAGTGGTGCATTAGCTCACGTATTCCACACATATGAGATCATTGAAATTGTCTCCTACTGCGGCGAGATTCTCCAATTTTGTAATCACGTTATTGATTTTTTCAAAGACATTTTCTGCTGATATTTTTTTCATGCAAGTCCTCAGTTTTTTTTTATGGATTTAGTATAGTAAAAATGATGGTAAACAACGCACAATTTTACATCTCAAGTAACCAAGACAGAAAAAGTTATTGTTAATTAATAAAAGTGATATCAAAAGATTAATATCATAAATTCGACATCTCAATCTTAATTTAAATTGTCTTTCGTTTTAGGAAAATAGAATAAAGTCATGCAATTGATAACAGAATTAAGCGTTCCTTTTTTTTTTTAATGTACGTGTATATTTTTTTATTGTGACATCTGAATAAGCATGCAGTTACCGGAAGTCAACAACGACGGAACTATTTGTGCTCAAATGGCAATAATTTTCAGTTAACTTCGTTTGTGAGTGGGGAATGACTCGCATGTCGATAAACATTTAAAATTGGTCATAAAACAAATTTTAGAAACACGAATTGTTCAATATGTCAAAATTAAATGTAACTTTTGGCAATATCAAATAAAGATTATTTTTTAAAAAAAATACAAAACAAAACACATCCCTCTCTCTCTCTCTCTCTCTCTCTCTCTCTCTCTCTCTCTCTCTCTCTCTCTCTCCCTCTCAGAATGAAATTAAATATTATCAATATATTTTCTTGAACGCCTAACTGCAAACAGGAAACAGGATGATGCCAGAAATGGTACAAAGACAATACCGGTGTATATGTTAGAAAAAAAGCGACATCTTGATTTACAGCAGATGGTAAGAATTCGATTTGATATTGTGTCTACTGTGTTTGGGTAAGACAGGTTAAACCGTATGTTTACGTCATTGCATATTAACAAATTCTTATTTTTTATTGTTTCAATATACGCAGGTGTTCGCCGAAAGGTGAGAGTCCTCAAAGGCTTTGCGGGTATCTTAACACAATGTGTCATGTCTAATGCACAGAAACGAAGGATCAACGAACTCGTCGAATAATATCATATAAATGAAATAACCTGTAGCTAGTGTAAAATTCTTTTTCTTCTTAAAATTTCAAACAAAACGGATCGTAAAATTCTTATGAATATACAATGAATAAATACATCTTCCATAAAAATCTCAAAATAGAAAGTATCGGTATATTTCATCAAACTAACCAAACCCATTTGAAGTTCAATTTAAAATTTAATGTAAAAAAAAAAACCCACGAAACAGCTATACATGGATGCATCTATTGATGGCATATATTGTTTTTTTTTAACTATTTGAATGCACGATTTTGAAATATAAAACCGTGGGGTTGAATTTTTCCTGCAAACGATTATGAAAATAGTCTGACCAAGATATTTATGCAGCACATTTGGCCAATTTTTAATAAAAATACACATATCTGTGAAAGAAGTGCAATTGAAATCGATGAATGGGAAAAATTTCCAAGATATCTTCATTGACTTATTATCATTTTTCACTCGGAAATATTCGTAGGAACCAAAACAGATTTCTTACGGTGATTTCTGATGTGGAATTTTTACAACTTTTCTTCATTCGGAATATCTTGTGCAATTTTTCAACGTCATCATCCGGGTCTTCTCACAGTGTCTGCAAATGTATATAATGTATTAGTAATTAATTATTATCTGTATGAAACACATGGTTCAAACTCCTTCTTGGGTAATATATATATGTGTCTAGAAAAACTAACTTTGGTTTGAAGTCACTTTAGAAATATATAGATACACAAAAAATTCCCCGATTTCTCTACATTCTTTTCAAATCACTATCTCTACGTTGGCAAGATTGGCCATTCAAAATTGTCCTTTCATTAGCGTTATGATACATGTATGAATTCAAAGTCGCTCTCGTTTTCTATATAATACCCCCACCCACCCCCACCCCGTCTTCTCTATCTGAATCTAAATAAATATTGGTAAACTATTTGACACGGCAACCTGTCCTTTACAAGAAATTGAGATTCTTTAAGATCAAAATTTGTACATGACAAAAAACTACAAGTGGTTTCATGAATTCTCAATATGTCGTTATGGCCGTGCTACGTAGTATCGAAAGCGGTAGTCTGTATGTTAGTGTAGGATGAAGACTGTCAAGGTTTACTCATTTGTAAATGTTTGTAACTGGACTGTAAACTCTGTACTAGTACTACTATATAGATAGTAAGGTTTTTGGGTTCGTGGGTTGACAGGTAGTGACAGGTAGGTTTTTTTCGGGGGGGGGGGGGTCCGATGTTTATTTTAGTTTGTCCGGGATGGGGGGGGGGGGGGGGGGGGGGGTTAGAAAAAAGTACACGAAAATGACTAATTTTATAATGTAGTTTATAGAAATTTGAATATTGCAGGGGGGTTTGTTGTACCCCCCTAACCCCCCCCCCCCCCCCACCTCCCAGATCCGCGCTTACACCTGCCTGTCTCCCACATTAGGTAGTAAAGTCTGTACTAACATTTCTAACAGGTCAATTTGTTAACTTTGCATCTTTTCTGTGTTGCTGCGTCACAGCGTTTCACCTGCCCGTATCAGGTATAATTTTACGAACTCTTGTTTACTGTACAAACAAAATGCAAATTCCTGTACAACTAAATACTTGATACTCAAAATGTTTACTCGCGTAATAAAAAGAGGTTTCACTTTCATTCTGTATACTTGCTTTTGTACATAGTGGAAAAGGCTGACTGGTTCGAAACTGCTCTACGCAATGTGTCTTTTCTGACATCTATTATTTTTCAAATAATATCTGCAATATGACTAGAAAGGACAAATGGAAACGAGATTCCATATAACATGAGATGTAGAAATGATAAATAGATATTGTGTAATAACATATTAGATAGATACCTATCTTATTTTTGGCATTGAATACAGTGTCCAAATGAACAATTGTATATACACATTGGATACTATTTAGTCCTAAAATAAATCACGAAGCAAAACAATCAAAACAGGCACATGTACATGTAGATAACATTAATAGAAAGAGCGGTTTTACGTATACATCATTGTAATTGTATATGCGGACATCGTACAAATGAATGCCAACATGCCAATAATATGCGCAAAACAGAGCAACAAAGTGTATAAAAAATGATAAACATTTACCAATTATTCTTTTTCGCAGGATAAAAGAATTGGTTTCTGTCGTTCTTTCTATGTATGAAATAAGGTTCGCATCCCGGAAGGTTGCATTATAATAAGTCATGTTTTAGATTTTTTTTTTCATTTCAGTTCCTCCGGATGGAAGTTATCATGTTAAATATTCCCATTAAATAGTTTGTAAATAGGGCATAACGACATTGCCTAAAAAAACCTTTGTGTGACTAATTTCCGGTACGGTTCATTAATATAACTGATTAAATAAGAAAACGATGGCATTGAATATACTGGAGAATTAATATTACTTTTAAGAACATCATTGCCCCAAACGGCTTCAATTGATCTTCTGACAATAAATCAGATTCTAAAAATGCAAATGTGTTGCTTATAATAGCAAGGTCTCTAAAAAGTGCATTTGAACAGAACCTTGTACAATGTACACATGGTTTCATATCGCTATCGATGTTCTATTTCCGGTTTAATCTTGTTTGATCTTTCTGCACTCCATTGAAGTCCTGTTCAAAAAATGCAGGGTTCTCAACACCCATTATAGTTTGTATTTGATTTCCGTGTTAATGAACTGCAAGCAGTTCCTTTAATTTTATTACTCTATTTTAAGAAGTAACAAATTTGCATGATTTTAAAAAAGAGTTAGTCGTCTCCAGCCCCTCTGGTCGTCGCCACAATATCTCTGTCTCTGTCTGTCTGTCTGTCTGTCTGTCTGTCTGTCTCTCTCTCTCTCTCTCTCTCTCTCTCTCTCTGTGCTTTGATAAAGTGAGAGCTGGAGAGAAAGAGTAGCCATGTGCACGAAGTCAAAGTCGATGATTAAAGTTAATAAAACATATGTTTTATTACAACCGTATTGTATTAGTACCATACGGTTGTAAAAACTATATTTATTTCTTATTGATATACCTCAGCCTTTTCCCAGCAAAATTTATAACGTCCATATCTAAAAGACACCGTCATATAAAATATTCAATGTTGATTTTATTTTAGTTCTGTTAAAAAACGGGATGTTTGAATAATGTAAAAATTTTGACAAAAGAGTACTGAACCTAAGCAATTAAATATATATTTTCACTATCACTTCAACCGAGTTTTTCCTCGAGTAAATAAATCCTTGACGTCAATTTTCAAGGGCACGCTCTTCTATCTTTTCCTATCGCCCGATACAGCTTTTATCAAGGCGAAAAACACGTTGTAGCCATTCCATATTGTTGAAATCTAACCCCAATTTTACAACCAGATAATACCTCGGGGTTTTCCGAGATTTATAACATTTCTTCTTCTAAGAACAAGCGAGTTTCGTATTCCTGGTCAAGATTTTCAACCTTTACCTTTGACATGGCAATTGATAAAGACCTCCCAAAAAATTACGCTTTGAAAATTTTTTATGGTCCTTAGATTGAGAATTAAAGATACATATATTTTTTTTATTTACATAGATCCTTGATGATATTTACCTACTGCTTTGAAAAAAATAAGACACCTTAATGAGATTTTTAAAAAAGAGACTAAGTTGTTTACTTGATGTTTCTTGCTTGAGGCAATACAAAACTTTGACATAAGGTTGTGACAAAACACAAGAGCTTTCATGTTTCGGTTGTCAAAAACATCTCGACGTCACAGTCGTGTGCCGATGGTTAAGAAAGGGGTTACGAATGGTACATGCAGAACACCTTATCATTCATAAGAAGCGCAAACCGATAGCTAAAATTCCGCCCGGTGACGTCAAATTCATTATGAACATTAACATGATATTGCATCAGCTTATTAAAGGACTTGTAACGGTGTTTATGTTGGGGCGAGGTTGTTGGGAGTTGGTAGGAAGGCTATATACAAAATGAATAAATGTCATCCTTTTGAAAGAAGAGGAACCATTTTTGACTTGGTTTTAGGTTCGAACCCAAATGCTGGACAATTGGAAATTTTCTGGCATAAACTCGTGTGTGTGTGTGTTCTATCATTACTTCATATATCATGCACCAAAAAATGAGTCCCATAAATCCAGAAACGCAAGAAATGAATTAAGACTGAAGCAAGTTATCAGATGAATTAATTTGATTCTTTCAACATTCAACTCGCACAAGCAAGTTGTGTAGCCATTTTGTGAACTTGTGCAGTTTTATCAGTTTGACATGGGTCTTTTCTGGAAAACAAAGTATAGTTGTATTCATTGTCCCTGGTCTTATCTTTGCCAGTGTAGAACTTCCAACATTTTATCTCGGCTCACGATTTTGACATGGATAGGGCCTTCGTTCATAACTTGGTCAAGGAATTGCCCGCCATTCCATGTTTATGTAGAGTATCAAAATTCAAAATAAACATGTATTTATATATACGTATATCTATAGTCCTAAAAGTATACAGGTTTGTGACAATATTCCTGAGCTTACACTGTAATTCAATGTTAAGAACCACTGGTCGATAATTTCATGATCATTCACTTGTCCATTCGGTATTTTTGAAGACATAATTTTCTCGTTTTCTTGTGTTCTATTACAATCAAGAGATTTATTGCACTATAAAGCTTTCCAATAAATATTTGCCCGATAAAAATGAAAAATAATAGACGGTTTTTTCTTTTTAATTTTTGCTAAATCACGCCATCTTCTTAGGCCCACGGCCTTTATACCGCTATATCCAATATCATAATTGTCTTAATCTAATCGCAGGAACAATGCCCAATGCTGGCAACCATTGAGAAGATTTCTGTATAAATGGTCTGCTAGGGCCCCATACATCAAGAGTCGTACGTGACGTCTTGACAACTGTCGTCTGCTTGAGTAAATTGTGTCAACAACCTATTTAGACACGCTCAGTGAATCGCCATTAATACTCGTAATATATTTGCAGACAAGTCTGGATATGTCTGGATTTTCCCCATGGCACCAGTATTGATCCATGGCAGAACTATATCAGACGGTCATTATTCCGTTCAATTTATCAATGACAGAGTCAAAAATAGAAGAAGAAAACCAATTTTTAAGTACGTTTTTTCCAATATTTATTCATGAAATAAACTATTGAAAACTTTGAAATAATACATTAATCATACAAATAAAAAATATTTTCATAAAAACTAGTTCTCAAGTTTTTGAGCGCAGAAACATGACATACACATTTTATATGTATAACACAAAATGGCGAAAGAGAAATATCACAACAACCAAGAAATAACGGCTATTTCACAAGAAAAAACAACTTGCAGGCGTCTGCACAAAGCGATTATACATATATATATATATATAGACTGGTCTGGGACCCGTATGCTTGGAAATGGAATTTCTACAGATTCAACAAAAATATGGAAACATGGCTGGTACAAGCAGAAAAGGGGGGATTCTCAACTAGTCATTTGTGTATTTGTGTCTGAAAGCAATACATATTTCTCATTTCACTTAAAGCTGTTTATGCTTCTTTCGTAGAATGTTATTCATGCTTCGTTGCACTGATTGGCTACGGTCCAAATACGTCAACGCCAGCAAAAACATACGGTAGAATGTAGTGCGTAATTGGATTGATATTTTGTAGAAACAATAACAAATGACTATAACAGAATTATAACTTCATTATGTTAACAAAAATAACATTGATAACAACAACTTTTATGTTTAAAGTTTTTCCACGGCAAATGTGTCTCCGTCTGCACCAGTTCGCCCCTAATAATCGAGTAGCTGCCTCTTTACAAGTCTATATGCCATCTACAATTAGCCTTCTGTCGCTCAGAACAATGTCCTGACAACACAACTCTAGACATCTGGCGTGTCTAAAAAGGACCAGTCTCATTCCAACAACTCTCTGGCTGCCATAGAAAAAAAAGTTAAATGGCAAAGTCCAGAAGTAAACTCAAAGGCAGTGTCGATCAAAATGCGCACCCAAAGTGGCTCCAAAAAAGCAAAGATGGGTCATCACCAAAATCGTTCTCCGGGTGGATGGAGAGAGAAGAGTGTTCACTTGGATTTGGGCTCGTGACGTTTCATGTGAAGAGCAAGATGGTCAGAGCGGGCGAAACAGCGGTCGCAAACCTTGCACTTGAAAGGCTTGGCTCCCGTGTGTTTTCGTATGTGGCGCGTGAGCTCATCAGATCTCGCAAAGCGCCATTGACAGCTCTGGAAATGACATTTGTATGGTTTTTCACCTGTAAAAGAAAAATAATATATGTTGTCATTCAGGGTCATACATTTCTCAAGTTAAAAAAAATAAATGAATTCAAGTTAATACTTTGACTCGAATAACATTGAAATTTCTAATTACCTGTATGAATTCTCTGGTGAGCTTTCAGATGCGAGCTTTTCGTGTATGCTTTTCTACAACCTATAAAACACAAGAAAAAATACACATTAGTTTGATATACCTATAAAACATCTCTTGTAGACTAAAAAAAAAAATAATCGATGCCTCTAGATCAAGACGCTTTGTACTTTTGGAGATACAGTTTTGTGATAGAAAAATATCGATTTCTGGGCTCGAGCTCTCGCTCTGTAGTCCCCAAAGATGGTTCAACGGAAATGCATCTCCAGTTTGATTGATTTAAACCGTTTTATTGTTCAGCAAGTGAATCAAAGACAGCCCTAAAAAGTCATTTCCGCTCTGTTAAAACTCATTAATAGCTTGTTACTGATATCGCGAGCTCTCGTGAAATATTGGCATCTCTTCCTCCATAACTTAATATAATTATATGTGGTATCATTATTACATATTTCTGAAGACTGTCATTTAACAGGTTTCTTTTAATGGTACAGAAATAAAAGTCAGCAGGAAATATTTACCTGGGAAATCGCAAAAGTGGATACGTCTTTTCTCTAGGTCCGGGTTGTTTTTTCTGTTGTATTTGATTGTTGAGCACCCTGGGTGAGTCCTCTGGACTTTGTTCGATGCCCTCGGGGGTGAAGGGGTGTATGGAATGGGCTGGATGCTAAGTGTGTTGTAACCCTGGTGAACCCCTGGGTAGGGGGGAGGGGGAGTGCGCCTCATTGGGACATCTTGACTAGGACTGTTGGGTTCTGAACTGGGTGGAGTCGGTGGAAGGAATACTGGAACCATGTGAGGAGGCGTTGCCGTCGAAAACGTCGGTGACGTCATGCTGGATTTGTTCATAGCTATGCTATTCAATTGCGCCATGTAGTGGGCAACAGGAGATGGGGACTGAGAAAACATCAGTTGTTGCTGGGAGACGGAGAGAGATTTGGGTCTTGATGTCAAACTCTCGGCAGAATTGGAGCCCGCCAAAAGACAACTAGAAGTTGACGGCTCGATTTTCACTGAAATGTTCTCAAAAGAGGGGATTCTAGAATTTTGAAACTGGCAAGCTGGTTTATATGATAGTTCCGAGTCTTCTTGTTTAATCACTATGGGATCGTTGGGAGAGTTCGAATTGTCTTTAGAATTCACCATATCAATACTGTCCTTCACGTCCTCCCAGATCGAATCCTCCACGTGTTTACTCTGCTCCCGAAGGTCAACGAAACCCCCAGTCATCATGGAAGCTGGATCCATCATGGTTTCACTCAAGTCAATTTTTGTGGTCTTAGCAGGGGAGGTGATTAGGCCCAATCTCTGCAGACCGTCCTCTCGGCATTCTTCCACCAGAGGTGAGATCTCGCGCCGGAATCCGTCGGACTTTGGAGGGTTGTACAGTCCGGTTCTTAAGTTATTCAGGTCCATGAAGCGCTTCCTTCCCAAAAAGCCTTGGTTGACCATATGCTTGGCGCTTTGGAGCTCTGGATTGTCTTTGTTTTCATCCTTGAAGAACTCGTCCACGAGTGATGAGCTCTCGCGGCGCAGCTTCTTGGCCGCTGGTCCCTGATCATTTAGATGCAGGTACTTCTCAAAATCCACGGATTTGACCTGTGTGACAAGAAAAAACATGATTTTAATATAATATGTATATCATATATACATGAATATATACTGGGTCTAAGGCGAATTGTGATATATCACATCGTGTTATCTTATTAAGTATTAATTATTTGTGTTAATTATTCCTTTCATTCAGACGCTAACCAAACAGCTTCCAGTAATCGATTTTTATCCAGTAACGGATGACTAACCGCGATTTAGCGTTCGCTCGAAAACATGTTTGTTAACGTAGATCAATAAAGCCCGGCAGAGCTTTACGAGACACCTACGCATTTGGCGATTTATGAATGAATTCTTGGCAACGTAGAAATGTTGAATGAATGGAAAAGATCTTATCGGTAGCCAATGAGATCGCTGAGCGCATTTACATGTCGAGGTTAAAGTTTTCTTTTGAAAACCGAAATCACTGGTTTGGAACAGTATTTATAATAGGCTTAGAACATCGATATTTTTAAACCCCGCTCTTTTATTCATTAGTTATTATAATTCTATAAGATATACTTTGTAAACTGCACTTGATAGCTTCAGGTATGATTGGAATTTTGGCAGACGACCCCTATAGGTCATTTCTGATATCACGTACAAAGCCGTGTATCGCGATGCTCGTTATCGAGGCTGAGTAATGCACCCGAGGGCTGCTTTCGCAATACACAGACGTTGCGACTATAAGGCAAAAAGATAGTTATCATTGTGTTTCATGACCCGTATCGAGCGACCGTGTTCATTCACAATATCGCGTGATTATCGTATTATGATCATTTCAATTTGCATTCACGTACAGGGTAACGATTTTCAATTTCCTCTTCGGTTTGGCACAAAACAGAGACAAAAAATCAATAGTTTTCCGGACTAATCCACACAATTTTCTACCAGATTGTAACCGAATCACGCCTCTCTCTTTAGATTCGGGGCTTTCGGGAATGTATCACTCCGCCATTCACAGATAATCTTGAGTACACACTTTGAGCTTGCATACATTAAAGATCTAGACACTCACACAATAATATAACAGCTGGTTCATCAAGATCTAACATATATTCAAATCAAATAGTTATATAAATATTCTGATGAAAAATGTGAAAGATATTTCATAAAAAAAATTATATAACTTACATTCCATGTGACTTCTGCTGGAGGCAGAAATAGATCATCTTGATCGGGGACGATTTGATCTTCTAAAAACTCAATGTCTTCTTCCATTAGTGCCATGGATTATAAATGTCCACTTTTAAAACAATAGAAAATGATTTAACTTCCTTCACGTATGAAAAACCGTGTAGTCACTTGGCAGGTGTTTGTGTAGACTGTTCGATATCCTTCAGTCAAACGTAATATAACTTGTTCTCTGCAGCGCGTCAAATTTTATGAATGAAACCTACACACACATGCGCTATATTTGTAGAAGTATCATCAACCAATCGTAATAGGCATGGGCGGAGTCGACCTTGTTCTTGTTTACTTCTATTTAAAAATTGGCTGAAATCCAAAGAGTTGTAAAAAACAATATTACAACTAAATTTTTACGAAATGTTGAAAAAGATTTGCGTGCAGTGTGCATTACAGACAACTCGAGATAGGGAAATAACAGATTTATGATTTTGATAGTGAGGGTTAGGAAGTCTAAACACACAATGACGTCACGTATCTAAACGAGTAGGTCAAAAGTAGTTCGAGATGAATCTGTTATAGTCAGTTTTAGTTTCGGGGGGTCACGTGAGAGAACGATGCGTACTCTATTTGTTAAGAATTTCAACTATTACGCAAAACTTGTTTCTTTAAGATATGTTTTTATATCGAAATAATCAATCATTGTTAATCGATTTTAATATTTTTGTTCACATTATTCCTTTGTTCTTGTGTTCATATTAAAGAGATTTTATTTTTGCTTGATGATGTACCCTTTTTTCAGAGTCAAAATGTTCTCTTTTAACGAAATAAACTGAAAATTCAGGTTTTTAAAAAAAAAAAAATAATATGAGCTGTTAGATATATTTCAATTTGATTTTTTCCGGTTCATATTTCACCACTGTGAAGTGAGTTTCAACTATACGGACGAAATTACTATACTTTTATTTTTCGCTCAATAGCGCTTTATTACAAAGACGTCAACGTTTCAAAAGTTTGAATGACGTTCCACGAATTTTAATTTTTGAATTTTAATTTTAAAAGGCGTACTTTTGTTCAGAATATTGATCTTTCCTAATTTCGATGCTTTTATCTAGAAGTAAAGACATATAAAAATTGATTTATCCCGAAAAACCACCGAAATTTGAAATGAAGAACCTTATATATTCATTACTAGATTTTATACTTATTTACCTATTGGTTTCATAGCAAAATATTTTTTAATTGTTTACATATATTGCGCGCTCGATTTTTCTAGAGGAAAACTTCCTCGTGTATTTAAGTAATGACGCAGTTCACATATCCGAAAATTTTGAAAAACATGCGACTTTATTAAGTCTTCCTGTCACCCTGAAATTTATGGAAAATTATTTGGCCTCGATGACCGACCAATATGTTTTTGACATTAATTGTTTATTTATTTTTTTTATTTTCAAAACAATGATTTTGGAGTGAAGCAATTAATGGTTTCATTTCTAAGCTTATAGTATGGTTACACTGGTATTAATAAGAGTCCAAACTACGAAATCTTTAAAACAACATCTTCAAACGAAGAATTATATCACCGAATGTAATTTTATCAGGTAAATACAATAATATCTAAAAACAACCACCCCAAGAACTGATATGGGGTCGAAGAGCGACTGCAGCGAACAGTTGTAACCAATGATTAAATTTCTGATTTTTATTAATTTTTCTGGATGAAATTTCAGATGTTTACTCTCTCTCTTATTACAATGGCCCCCGGAACGTTTGACGTCAATGTCGACTTTTACTGTTGATGCTGAGTATATTAAGACAGACTTGTCAAAACAAGGAGATCGAAATTGTTCACAGAGTTAGATGGAGGTGTGAAAAGCTCATGTCGTAATTTCAAATAAAGCTTTCTATACAAAAACAAGTCAATATATGTACTAGTTCATCTAAAAATAATTTATTCAATTTCACCATGTACTCTCTCTCTCTCTCTCTCTCTCTCTCTCTCTCTCTCTCTCTCTCTCTGACTTCTATTTTACTAAACACAATTGAATAAACAGGATTTAAATAAAACAAGACTCCAAGGCTAATCTCACCCTTCCCCCCTTTCTCATTGCTTTTAAGCCCAATGATAAAAAAAATGGTTTTGAACGACTTTTTAGGGACAATGTTCATTATAAAAAAATAATGCACAACAGATTAAAAACTTTGTTTAGTCCAGGCTCCGATTTCACAAAACAAACTTAAGTTTTTACCTAAGTTTAATCTCAAATCCTGAGAATTTACTCAGCTGAGATTTTTCTCAAATTGCGTTTCACAAAACAAACTTAGTCAATTCTCAGCTGAGTCAAATTTTTTACTTAGCTGAGTCAAGAATTGTCATAGTCACAAGTGGCCCCTTATAACTTTTCTTGTTTTTTTAAGTTATTCTCATTAAAAACAATCGTCTGCTTATGTTTTCAACAGAGGAAAATCGGATTAGATTAACAAGAGTCATAAAATGTCATAAGTCATGAAATGTACACTTTGTTATGCTAAGTATTGATGACATATCTACATGATCTTATATATTATATAACAAACAAAAGACCACATTAAATACATTATGGTTACCTTAAAATCATTAGAAAGTAGAATCACTGCACAGTTATTCCATTTAACACAAACAAATGAATTAGTTCCCTTTGTTTACATTTTTGTCAAGGGAGATAACTCCGCCAAAATTATAATTTTTTAATGAAAAAAATATTTATCAAACCAGCCTGGGCCGGGATTCATAAAGATTCTAAGATTTTTCTTAAAAAATGCACTTAAGTGTTAAATAAATTCTTAGTTAAGAAAAAAACTTAAGAACAAATTCATAAAAATACTAAACATAATTCTTAACTGAGTATAAACTTAAGAAATTCATGTACTTAAGTCAAAGCTCCATGACAACACTTACAAATTCCCGGAATTTTCCTTGCCTACAAACGCGCTCTTTTGTGAAAGAGGTAAAAAAGTTAAGACTGTGACGTGAATTAGCAGACGGGGAAAAGTCAAAACAATGGATTCGCAGACGAAAAGAAAACCCAATTGGAATGCCGATGAAACGCTAGCACTAACAAACCTAGTCGATGAAAATAAGCAGATATTGAGGGGGAAATTAGGACCATCGCTGACTTCAGAAATGAAAAGCCGGATGTGGCGAAACATTGCAGTTTCATTGACTGCCATGGGTGTTGGGCCCGGTAGAACCGCTGCAGAGGTTGAGAAGAAATGGCACAACATTTTCTCTAAATCTAAATCAGAGATATCTGATCACAGAAGAGCTACGACTGGAACAGGTTTGTTATTACGCACAAAATTGAGCTTGTTTTCAAAATTTAAGTTCGCATACAAATTGCATGATACAATGATACATATTTATTTCGTTTCAGTAATGACAATTGAAGGATACAATGTAGGCCTATACTTATATATAATTTGATTCACTGTATAATAAAAAAGACTAATCAATTTAATATTTCCTGTACAATACAAAATT
Source organism: Magallana angulata (assembly GCF_025612915.1). Classification (NCBI taxonomy): domain Eukaryota; kingdom Metazoa; phylum Mollusca; class Bivalvia; order Ostreida; family Ostreidae; genus Magallana; species Magallana angulata. Next base: position 30,828,561 of record NC_069117.1, on the reverse strand, counting down.
TGCCGCGAAAGGATTTGTAGAAACTCCGATCGAATTCATTTGCTATAACCGAGGAAATGTGGATCGCCAAATTTGAACAATTCACATTTTCGGTGTGTTATTCATTATCATGTTCAGCTAAACCACAAATGAGAAGTTGTATGAGGCCTTGTGTTAAACAATGTTGGTTTTTTAATGCAAAAGCAATGGAAATTAAATTGTAAACAATTAACTTTGAGTTATTTCCCTTTCACTGAAAAAAATACATGCACCGACCTAAGGGGGGGGGGGGGGGGGTCATTGGCGTTTTGACCCCCAACCCCGGGAAATTTATTTAAAATCAAGTTGTAACTATACCTTGGATCCCCTCACAATGTCAAACCTTGGAAAACCCTCCTTCCATGGAAAACTATGGACATTAGGAATTTAATAAAATTAATATGAATTTTCTGCCGGGGGGGGGGGGGGGGGGGGGGGGGCTTCCACAGACCCTATTTAGATCTGCGGATGCACACATGAAAATATAATACTTGGATTTCAATTATGATTATAAATACCACATGTATAAATGTAATAAAGAAATTATGATCACAATTAGATGGAATCGCAATATATTTTGAATTTTTGTATAATCTTTTACTGTTATTTTGCATATCAAATTATGTTGCTATGTACTATTCTCAATTGATTAATTGATGATTGAAGGTGGTGGTCCTCCCCAAAAGACACTCAGCACAATCGCCATGGCTGTTTCAAATGTGGTGGGGGAAAACAACACTTGCCTGTCTGGTATTCCCGGAGGTTTGGACACCTCTATCATTCAGTTGGGCGGACTTATTGGAGAAGAGCCAGTGTAAGAATATATACACTAGTATGCGTGTGTGACTAAACAATCTCATTTAAAATTACTGGTATCAAGAATTCATAGAAAAAGGTATATATAAAGAAAAATAAGTAACTTGAGCTGTATGAACAAAACTGATGAAATTTATTGAGATAGGCATATTTCATGACTTTTCATTGATATCAATCATTCCAAGTATGAAATAAAATATTTATAAAAAAATGTTTTTGCAAAGATCATAAAATCATAAAACTCCAAATATGGTAACATCTACAGACAAACAAAATTTTAATCTTCACATTTTTTGCAGTGGGATCAATATTATTGAGGGACCACCAGATACAGTTCCCCACATTCTGGACCCAGAATCACCTCCGCCGCCATCTCCATCTTCATGGATGCTGCCATTAAGCAGAGGTCGCACCAACTGCTCTAATCCTAAAAGGAAAATTGAGGAACTGACTTTGAAGAAGCTAGAATTAGAAGTTCAGTATCTAGAGTTGAAAATCAAAAAGCTGAAGAAAGAGGAATGAAAAAAAACTATGTCCATTCAATCCATTAGTAAAACAGAAATTAATTTATATAAATAATGAAGTAAAATGTCAATAGAAATGTAAAGTTAAACTTAAAAGAAATAGTATTTATGACAAATTTTAGAGATTCAGTAGTTAAATCAATGAATTTAGTAAGAAAGACTTGAAATATGTGCACCTATGATGATCATCTACATGTACAACTAGTGATTTTTATGTGATATTTTATGAAATTTATTTTAATACAAATGTTGTTGTTGTTGTTGCTGTTAATGTTATTTAAAAAAAAACCTGAATATTTTAAAACATGTATGTTTGTTTTCACTCAAATGCCTACCAGTCAAAAGTGAGTTTCAGCGAACAGCTGTCTGTAACGAATTCCATCATTCTGTTGACCATTCTGTACATTCAGCCCATCATTCTGCTGATTGTCATCCAGGTCACCATCCAGGGGGCATGGTATCTGTCTGTCTTTGCAGATATTGTGTAAGATGCAACAAGCAACAATTACTTGGCAAGTCTTGTCTGGGGATAATCTAACCTCTCCATGCAGAACGTGGAATCTTCTCTTAAGCTGTCCTATGCCTCTCTCCACAATACTTCTTGTCTTTTTATGAGCCCTATAAAATACCCTTAGTAAATCAATTCTTTCACATATCTTTGAAATTTAAAATAAAAAACTATGCATATTTTTTAATCATAAAAATTATCAAATTCCATAGATAAGAACACTAATTAACAGATCCCTATTAAGCAGCTCAATGATACTACTTGGCAGATAAATGCCTAAGAATTACTGTAAGCTTCTTTCTGCTTACTTCTATACACATGTCCAGTAAAAGCTATAGCATCAGCAGCAAGGTGCATTTTAAATTCAGAACATGTTGATGCACTTTATTTCTGATAAATCTCAGCATATAAAAGATTTGGAATTATATAATTAATATGAACCCTTGACAGATGAAGTGAATGGTCTCACACAGATTAAATGATTCTTTTCTGAAATTGTCAAATTTAAAATAATACTTCTGTAAAATATTCCCCCGCAAAGATTATAATTACCATGTACATATGTTGCTTTTCAATTTATAATTATGATATAAGTATATGACTACTTATATAGGCATATAATTACATGTATATGTGTGGATATTTTTAGATATTGAAATGATATACTAGGGAAAATAATTCTTAATGGTTCAAAAATCAAATTAACCAAATGATATTACCCCCCCCCCCCCAATTAAAAAAAATATAAATGGGAAATTTCCTAAATTGATAGAGAGAGATAGTTTAAACAGTAATGTAGAACTAGCAGCAAAATGCCATATCATCCCGTTATATTCTGTACAGTGACAGTTTTGAATGAAATAAAATTTTGGTGGAATGAAATTCATTGATCCGCCCCATGTTATGTATATATTTAGCACTGCTGTCTCCAGAGGGCGCTTATCAGGAAAACGAAAGTAGAACGGTCATGGCCATTTTTTCGCTGCTTTTTTCGTGTTGGTTGTATCATGTATGGACAGGGTGGATGTATATATTAGACATTACTTAGCTTTTACCTGACAGAGAATTATGTGAAATGGGAAACGTACCTGTTATAGTTTGTTTGACAACCTTGGTTTGGTCGCAAAAATGGAGTTAGGAGCCATCTCTTTGAAGGATACCCGCTGTCTCCTAGCAAATGCGTATGCACAGGGATTTTGTTTTGGTCAAACAATGACTTGAGTCCACTCTCATTCAAGATCCTAGCGTCATGTGATGAGCCTGGCCATTTCGCTACGACATCAATTATCTTGTGGAATGGATCAAAGACGACCTGTGTGTTGATGCTGTGGTAATGATGTCTGTTGACATATTCGTTTTCGTATTGAGAAGGAGCGATAATTTGTACATGTGTGCCATCGATGGCCCCAACAATTCCAGGAAACCCAGCGATTTTGAAAAACTCTTCTTGGTTTTTGCGAATTTCCTGAAGATTTAGTGGAAATTTAATAAACTGAGCACAAATTCGTGGAGAAGAGAGACATCTTAGAGTTGCAGTAATTGACCTAGAAACAGTAGGCTGCGAGACACCCATGTCGTCTCCATTGCACAACTGCATTTTACCGGTAGCTAAAAATCTAAGTGTTAATAAAATTTTCTGCAGTGGAGAAAGTGCACAGTTTCTGCGTGAACCACTCATAAGTTCGTTACCAATCAACCCCTCTAGAAAACGGATACCGGCGGAATCAAATCTGTACCTCTCAACAAGTTCAGCATCACTGTACTCTACCAAACAGTCTTTTCTTTTGCGAAAACATCTTCTGTGTGCTCCGATGGCAGCCATTTTGATTTTGAACTTAAGTTTTTCTTAGAACTTTAAGACACCTCAAGAGGACTCTTAGATTTAAGTATTGCTTAAGATTTTTCTTAGGCATAAGTTGTTTTATGAATAAAACTTAAGTTTAAAACAAATTCTTAGCGTGACTTAAGTATTTTTTATGAGTTTAAGTATTTTCTTACACTTAAGTGCTGTTTAAGTATCTTTATGAATCCCAGCCCTGGCTCCGATTTCACAAAAAAAACTTAAGTTTTTACCTAAGTTTAATCTCAAATCCTGAGAATTTACTCAGCTGAGTTTTTACTCAAATTGCGTTTCACAAAACAAACTTAGTCAATTCTCAGCTGAGTTGATTTTTTTACTTAGCTGAGTCAAGAATTTTCATTGTCCTAAGTGGCCCCTTATAACTTCTATGTTTTTTAAAATTTATTTTCAATAAAAACAATCGTCTGCTAGTGTTGTAAACAGAGGAAAATCGGATTAAATCAACAAGAGTCATAAAATGTTAATCAGTCACAAAATGTACTCTTTGTTATGCTAAATATAGATTTCATAACAACATGATCTTATATATCATACAGTAAACAAAAGACCACATTAAATACATTATGGTTACCTTAAAATCATTAGAAAATAGTATCACTGCACAGTTATTCCATTTAACACAAACAAATGAATTAGTTCCCTTTGTTTACATGTTTGTCAAGGGAGATAACTCCGCCAAAATTATAATTTTTTAATGAAAAAAATATTTATCAAACCTGCATGAAACATTGCATATTCGCTGATTATTGAGTGGAATAGATCTAAGAAATGAACATTACAGACAATAAAATACTGAATTAATGATGTTAATGACATATTCATATTTGAGATTTGACTTAAGTCTGCTATGGAGGTAACTTAAGTTTTTTCTCAAATTGAGTAAAAAACACGACTAAGATTTTTTTGTGAAATGCAGATATTTGAGATTTCTCAAATTTGAGAAAAAACTCAAATATTTGAGAAAAAACTCAGACTTAAGTCTGAGATTTGACTTAAGTTTTTTTTGTGAAATCGGAGCCTGCATGAAACATTGCATATTCGCTGATTATTGAGTGGAATAGATCTAAGAAATGAACATTACAGACAATAAAATACTGAATTAATGATGTTAATGACATATTCATATTTGAGATTTGACTTAAGTCTGCTATGGAGGTAACTTAAGTTTTTTCTCAAATTGAGTAAAAAACACGACTAAGATTTTTTTGTGAAACGCAGATATTTGAGATTTCTCAAATTTGAGAAAAAACTCAAATATTTGAGAAAAAACTCAGACTTAAGTCTGAGATTTGACTTAAGTTTTTTTTGTGAAATCGGAGCCAGGAGTCAAAATAGTGATTAAAATGAGTTGAAGTTCATCAACGGGATCGATTTGAATATTAAGTTATATATATGGAGAAATTACGCTTTAAACACGGTCGATTTAGATTAGTACCATCGCGATTGCGTAATGAAACTGGATGTGTGCTTATCCCGACTTCCGCTCTCCTTTCCTTTGTATAAAGTGACAAATGGAGACGTTAAAAAAATCAATACCAATGACAACTGCTTCATTTCCTGTTTGTTTTTCACCCGATTTTATTTTTGGTCTTTTCTGTAAAATCTACGCAAAAAACCCCATCTGCTTACTTCGTTTATTTATTTGCTTTATTATTTTCTTTTGTGGAATCTAACCATTCAACACAGATGTTGCCCATATTCAGATCGAATCGAACGGGGGCCAGAATATATTTACTTTTCAAATAAGTCTATATCTTCTGAGTCAACACGCTAACTATTCCGCTAAGCGTTTTTGGGGTATACGTGTTTCAATATTTTGTTGAGTCTTTAATGCAGTTACATTGTTCAAAGATTATTTTACAGGTATTTTTACCCTGCATAACATTTTTAATCTGTTTTTCAGATTCAACCCCAAGACCAAAATTCTTGTGTGTATTGAAGAAAGGATCTTTTGGATTTATCCCTGCTTATAATCCCCTCTTTGTGAAATCCCGTTGTGAGTTTTCTTGTGAATGAAGTGGAGTAGCCAGGGAAAAACAAATTTAATCCGTTGCTGACCTTCAAAGTACACAACACTACACCTACATACTCTCTACAGTTGACCCAATTTAGACCGCGGTCGATGTTAAACAAAAAAATATCGACCAATTTTTGTGAGCCTATTTGCAGAGAGAGAGAGAGAGAGAGAGAGAGAGAGAGAGAGAGAGAGAGAGGTGTTTCAGCTCAAAAGATTCTGATTTATGACCATTTGTTAAACATTTACAACATTGGACACCAGGGACACATTAACCCGCGAATCCGTCATCCCCGCTGTCGTCTGCTCAACTTTTATCTCCAGGTTTCGACAGTTTCCGTGAATGTTCCTTGTAACATGACAAAGTGGGACTCGTTAGACGGTTAGATCCAGAAAAGATTGAACCTTATATAATATTCCGCATGAATTTTTTGTTCCCTATACTTACGGTGAATTTATGCAACCCATGCTTGCAGAGTGCCTTGAGGGTTGGTAGTAGCAACAAATTATAGATATGTAAAATCACGGTAGCTAGATTATTTCTATAATCAATTTGTGAAAACACATGTTAAACATATGTAAAGACACGCAATTCTGGCGTTGACACATTTATTTATAGTTTCCAGACACTGTATATATAGTCGTCTGCAATTCGGAAGGGGGGGGGAGCTTAAGTTGATTATAGTAATTAATATTTATAAGTGAGTATCTTATGCCTATGAAAGAGGACATAAAGCATTTTGTAATTTCATAAAAACTCATTCAGGGAGGGAGGGAGGGAGTGTCGTTAAACATTTTTACTTTTTGCCGGTATATGTATGTTTCGAGATTAGGTGGGGGATGGGGTATATTTTTTCAATACAAGAAAAGTATATAACCTCAGGTTTCTGTGCGTACATTTTACCTATAAGATTAATGTACCGAGTAATTTCTATATATATTTACGTTTTCCTCGGAGAGTAAGATAAATCTTGTCAACAACCAAAGGACACTTGTACCCGCTGGTAAAAAAGGCTAATATTCGGTTGAACAAATGTAAAAATATTTGGTCTTTGGATCGGCATTTTGCAATGTCTAATAATTGCCGATATCGTATCAAGTTTCAACCGCCTGTTTATAATAGAATTTAAAAAACAAAACTATTTTAAAAAAAAAATGAAAAAAAATGTACCCGGTGTGAACAATAAAATCCCACTCGTTTTAAAATTCTAAATGCCTCTGTCAACATAACACATTGACTTTTACTCTATTTTAATTGCTTTATGTTTGTCATCCAAAAGCATTGAACGCCACTTCCTGGCCGGCTTGGGATAAAAAGTGCGCGCCATTTTACGCTATCGATTCAACAATAACATAATGTACTTTTCGCACTATAGTAGTATACCCAATTTACAAAAATAAAAAGATAAAATGATTAAAATAAGAATATAGCGGCTAAAAGTGCACGCTAGCGATTGCTGTGATCTTAATGAGTGTTTACAATGTGGTTTTACACTAGGTCGGTATTACGGTATTAGGGTGAGAATCGGGAAAAAATATAAGAGGAAGTTGAACGCTATCCAAGCGTTTTAGTGATAATTCCATGAAAATTGATTATCATTAATTTTTGTATCTTCATTAATGGAATAACGAGTTCGATTATGTCTCCGAATTCATTATATACATGTATGTATCTGAATCATAATGTATTATGAATACTATATATATATATATATATATATATATATATATATATATATTAATTTTGTCGAATGTCATGCGCGCGGATCTAGGAGGGAGATTAGGGGAGGGGGTCCCCTGGAAAATTCATTTTTTCCCTTCCAATTCCACAGAAAAATTCCCGAAAATAGACCTCAGTACCCCCCCCCCCCCCCAAACCCCGGACAATTTCAATTCAATTTCTTTATTAACCAATTAAGGGCCCTCAAGGGGCAACATGAAGACTGTTGACATACAACATCCAATGAACATAAAACATTCAATAAACATATACAAGAGGGAAAGAGCTGGATGATTGAAAGAGCCAAGACAGACATGAACAATTAAATAGTATATATGTATATATATATATGTATAATTATGTATGTTTCCATTCATTCAATACAGTGTCTTCTATATATTTATGTTAAACATCATATACATAAATATGTCAAGATACAAATGCACATACAAATTTGAAATAGTTTATCATATGATTGAAAAAATAAAAACCAATATTTACAAGAAAATTATCCTTTGGACCCCCCCCCCCCCCCCCGGGGAAATATTTACTGATTCCACACATGAATGTTCATGTATTTTCATAAGAATGATATCAATATACTAGTACATGTATTCATATTAGCATTGTATTTTTATTAACTTTACTGCTGTTAAAGAATATTAGTTATGTGAGATTTTATAGTATACGTCTATATCACCATAGATTGTACTGATCGGTAGTCAATATATACACGGTTTTAGTATATATTTAATACATGTAAATACATAAACGGAACAGTTTTTAAAGTTAATGTAGATATATAAAAAAAATAATTAATTTTTAATCAGATAACTTTAATCGTTGTATCTCTTCATCATTCAAAGTAGAGTACTTTCCTCGTTCTATGAAGATACGTAATTTTTACAATTTCATATAATTTTTTCATTTCAAAAATTTTAAAATTAATGTTCACTAGTTTTTATTAAAATGCACGTGTATTTGCGAAATTATGAAAAAAATTGCCTTTCAGTGGCGTCGGAACGGAAGCAATTTGAAAGTGGGGGGGGGCTAGACTAATCCTAAGAAATCTTGACAAGCAAAAAAACAACAACAAACAAACAAATAGAAAACCTAATTCCCATATTCATGAAAATCCTAATCCCCACGGGGGGGGGGGGGGGGTATACCTATACTTCCAAAAAAAAAAAATTCTAACCTACCGAAAATGGGGGGGGGGGGGGGGGGGGGCGGGGGGCTTGTATACCTATGACTTCTATACCTATTATGACTCGGACATCTCAATATTTCCATCTTTTGAAGGTAAATTGAGGAACAATTATCTTTCCTGCGAGAAAAAGTGGGGAGGGGCTGAACCCTCTATGATGCTATGTGCCTAACTGTTAGGTCTAACTTTGCAAAAAAAAAAGGGGGGGCTAAGCCCCCCTAGCCTCCCCCCCCCCCCCCCCCGGTTCCGACGCCTATGCCTTTTAAGTTTATTATGATAGTGTAATATCAGTATACATCTATCTGGAAATTTTGATACTACAGCAGTAGTGAGTAAAAATGATATTAAAAGTTATATTATATGATGTTACACATTATGATTTCTAAATTTTGAACAGTATGATGTGAAGAAAACTATTTAGTGTAAACGTGGACCAAAATAAACACACAATGTCAATTGCATTTTCTCATCGAAATGGCCCAAGGGAGGAAACACCCAACGAAAAATACGCACTCTTCAGTCAAAGAAGGGAAAGAAGTGGTCAAGCGGCAAATCGAATGCATTCAACCAAGCTAACACGTGAGGAAATATTGTGCTATTAATTTTAGCAGAGTGGGTTTAGTGGGTAAGTTTTGGTAAATATAGCTACAAAAGATAAGATATTTTTTAAAGAATAATTTTTCATTCTTTGAAATCTATGACGCATGTGCGTAATTTCATTTGAATCGCTTGACGTGTGTGGTGATCAGGTGTTAATGTTATATTATGCACCCCGTCTCGCAACTGTTAATGCTATTCACATCACCCACACATAAAGCAGCATTATGAAGAATCGAGAATAAAAACAAGTTAATAGACATACAGATTTATCCAATCCGTTTCTTTTCTGTGTCGCTCTAGGTGGAATAATAAATTAGTTAGTACCCATAAGAGTGTATGCTTGTTGATTGGATTACCATCCAGTGTCACTTTGTCTGCAAGCAGATTGGCTTATGGTTGTCACTGCTACAGGCAAATCGTCCTGGGTGACAGAACAGCTAAGTGTTAATGCACCAGTGATAGAATTAAGAGCAAAGTTCACGTACTGTACTGTTGATGCATACATAAACACTAATTAGAACGTGATCAAGTCTATAGTCTGTCCGAAGATATTCTAACGTGTCGTTTTTGGTTAATTACTCAATACTTATGAAAACCTCATTATTCAAATGTCACAATGTTCATTCAAAGATATGAAAAAAACCCCAAGATTTCTCGTTTGTTTTTTCCCCCTTTCATCAAGTTCAGTGGTACATTAATTGTACCTCTTTGACAAATATGTGTATTTTCGTTGAAAAAATCATCAAAAAGTTGTCGAAATAGCGACTAGAGGAAATCATTATGTTAACTTGAAAATTTGCACTCATAGTTAAAAAAAGCCTAAGCCATTTATCGTCATGCTTGATCATGGACATCTTATTAATGTCCAGACGTTGTGTTTGGAAATTCAGATTTCAGATTCAATAGCTATAATAATGTTAAATTACAATCTATGGCATATCTATTTGTCATATAATTGATTTATTTGTATGTTTCTTTGATGTTTTAGGGTAAAGCTATGACATCCAATAGTTTGGGGTGCGTCTTTTAACCCCAAGGAACCCCAAAGAACCCCAAGGAAACCCCAAGGAACCCCAAGGACACCCAAGGAACCCCAATGATTGAAATTAATAACTATTAATACCCAAGGGGTCTCATTGGAGTTCATGGATCACCTCTTAGTACCCCAAGGACACCCCAAGGAAACCCTAGGATACCCCTACGAACCCCAATGATAGAAATTATTAACCACTGAAAATCCAGGGGTCTCATTCAAATCCAAGGCTCACCCCAAGGTACCCCCAATGATAGAAATTAATAACTATTAATACCGAAGGGATCTCACTGGAATCCAAGGGTCACCTCCAAGTATCCCAAGGATACCCTTAGGATACTCATAAGAACCCCAATAATAGAAACTAGTAACAAGTGATACCCCAGGACATATTTCTGTTATCATGACAACAGGACCACATAGCTACCAATGAGTCCCCTTGGGGTTCCATTGGGTTCTATGGGGTATCAACTTTTATGAATCTGTATTAAAAGGGTATCCTTTAAGTTCCATAGGGTATCCATGGGGTTCCGTGGGATACCTTGTGGTGTTTGGGATATCAAAAAGACCCCAAGGTGTATCAAGAGATATAAAATTGTGTTATTAGGGTATCCTTAGGGTTCCTTGGGATATCAAAAATTATAAAATTTAAATTACCGGTACTGGTGTACTGGTATCCTTGGAGTTCCTTGAAGTATCTGTAGGATGTGTAAGGGATAACAATGAGTCCTAAGGGGTATCAAGAATTTTAAATTTGTATTATTAGGGTATCCTTGGGGTAATTTTGGGGTTCCTTGAGATATCTTTGGGGTTCTATGGTGTATCAAGAATTATGATTCTGTATTATTGGGGTATTCTTGGAGTTCCTTGATATATCCCTGTGGTTCTTACAGGTGTGTCTGGAAAGTCAATGAGTCCCCAGGGGTATCAAGAGTTTTAATTTTGTATTATTATGGTATTGGGTTCTATGGTGTATCAGAAGTTATAAATCTGTATTATTAGGGTATCCTTGGAGTTCCTTGGATATCCATGGGATTCCCTGGGGTTCTTAGAGGTGGGGCTTGGATACTAATGAGTCCCCAGGGGTACCAAGAGTTTAAATTTTTTATTTTTAGGGTATCCTTGAGGTTCCTTTGGGTTCTATGGTGCATCAAGAGTTATAAATCTGTATTATTTCGGCATCTTTGGGGTTCCTTGGGGTATCCATAGGGTATCCTTGGGGTACCGAGGGGTGACCCTTGCACTCCAAAGAGACCCCCTAGGGTATTAATAGTTATTAAATTCTATAATTGGGGTTCCTTGGGGTTCCTTGGGGTAAAAAGACGTGCCGATAGTTTGTGTCACTTTCAACTAAATACGGTACATGTATAGGCCCTTTCGATACATTAATTTGTCATCATCATTTGTCGATCATTATGTACCTATGTAATAGATAGTACTATGAATATAATTACCGGGTATAATATGTTTTTGTGTTCAGTGTATGATGTACGATACCTTGAATACACTGACACTCGTTGGACCTTTAGCATTATGGCTGTTTATTTTTAATCAAAATAGCACCGATTTTACAAAAAAGAAAGCATCATTCATAATTTACTACAAAATTGTTAAAATATAGATTGTATAAAACAAAAACTATTAATGTTCACAGTGAACTGGTATTATATGACTGCCTTATAATTACATGTATATGGTGACCACCTGATATTATTGACAGGTTTTATTTTTGTAACCCTGTGAAAAGTGTGTAATAAATGAATTGGTACATGTATTATTTTTAAATTTACTGTATATTAAGAATTTTTTAATCTAACATTGATCAGATTACAGATTAAAAATGAATACAGGTATATACCGGGTATATGACGTTATATAATTTAATTAATGTCATTTGTTTTTATTGATTGTGAAGGAAAAGATTGATTTTATGAATGGGGGCAGCATTACAGTATGATAATAATTTGAGCATGCTAATGGTAAAAATCATTTATAAACTTTTCTTTATTGTTTTCTTCTAGAGAAAGACCTCCCAGCAAAGAAAAATGGAGGAAGCAGTCAGTAAACAAGAGGTAACCATAAACTATGGCATAAATGTGACAAATTGTTAGAAAGTCTGGTCTTAAATGGGACTCAAACCCAGAACTTCTGGCATATCATGCCAGCTAGTGTTCTAATCATACATGAAGTATTATTGAATTGATAGTCACATGCCCGTTGGCCTGGTGCCATATTCCCCCTCTTTTATATGAATATATATTCCCCAAACTCTGTGAGTTTAGAAAATGTGACATATGTTTGACGCCAAATGTAGAAGGTGGTGAAAAGTCAAATCTCAAGTGGGACTCGAACCCAGGGCCCCTCGTGTACTGTGCCAGTACTCTGACCATTGATTACATGGTATTAACATACCAGATATCCTGGTCAAACATTGTAAATTCCTATGATTTTTTTTTTGAATAGTTCTCTTATGTTATACTATTTATAGACTCATACATCCCTGAGTTAGACATTCCTTAGGCCTAAAAAAAAAGTTGTGTGTTTAGGGTAACCCGACCTAACCTACAAATATGCCCCTATCCTACTATTTTTAGATGTCTGTTTTTATCCGATTGTGAATTTTATATTATTTCTATGAAAAAATCCATTTTTAAATATAACACAAACAAACATTCTTAGGATTCATGCAGAAAAAATATGATAAAATAAAAAAAAATCCCTACCCACTTAACCTAATTTTTTGATCAGTGTTACCCTAAACACATAATTTTTTTTTATAGGCCTTACTGAACAACTTGTTATTCATTCTACCTTCTTTTTTTTTCAATTTGAACATAAAAATGATAAACTTACTAAAATGTTGGCAGAGTTGTAAAATATAAAGATATAATCTTTTGATAGGTTAAGCCTTTGTTGATGAGATTGTACAAAAAAACATCCAGTTCTGTGAGAGCAGAGGACCAAGCGTACCACAAAATCAAATCACTCATTGGGGACGACCTACAGAGAGTTCAGATCGAGACATGTTACTATGTCCAGTTCACAACAGATGGTATCATATCGCCTACAGTTGATTTTATCATATCAAACTCTGATGTATATACACTGTATATATGAAATACCATGTGCCGGTATATTTTAGAGCAATATTGAAGTTCTAATCAATGATTCCTGAAGTAATTTTACCTCGATATCTTCATTTAGTCATTCAATATCCAGAAATTTTTCTTGATTCAATGGAATCTGAGATAATGAGGTGTATATATTGTTTATTAAGATAAGTATAGGTACAAATATAGGTATAATTTCCGTGATTAATTACATGTATCGGTGTACGATCACATGCATCATAAGTACCTGAGGTGTAACAAAAGACAAATCGCAATGCCGATTTACACAGCAGTGCAAATTGTATTCTCGAGTCTAAACAAGATTTAGAACATTATTATGTGCATTGTCTGATTTTTTTATCCATCATTCTAATGTTGACCATGAGATCAGTGATATTAACGAGTGTTTTGTTTTGGTCTGTTTGTTTGTTCTTTTGTTGCAAGTTATTTTCTCCCTATTAATTAATAATTCTTTTATGAGAATATGTCTCATACCTTGTCTTTTAACTTTATAGTTTAAGGTATTGATCAGGTATATTAATGAATGATGAAAATAATTAACAAGATTTAGCTGTAGTAATGGGAAACAGAGATTTTTTTTTTAGTTTTACATGCTTTTATTGGAAATAATTGAACACATGACACTTTTTAAAACAATAAGATTTGATATTTAAAATCCCTCTGGTAAAAGGAAATAAGGTGGAATTATTTACTGAGTCAACTTCCAATCTTTGAAATCTAAAATGATGGACTTTTTTTTTGAGTAGATAATAAGATCTAATGCTAAATCAGTACATCACTGCTAGAATAAACATCAAAAAACATCTTAAACATCAATAAACGTATAAAGCTTGTTGCCATGCATGTTTTCAAGCTGCCTTAAATCTGTGTATAATTCTTTCCTTGTCTCTTTTACAAGAGTCGGCCATCGATATAGAGACTTACTCCCGCTTAGTGTGGATACTGAGTACACCTTTCCAGAATAATGATGTCACCAAAACAAGTGCTTTTGAACAAGCTAGTGGAAATACAAAACTGATAGAAATTGGTCCAAGGTAAGAAACCAGAGGTTTGTAAAACAATGTGGGTGCCCTGGAGCGCTCACCAGAATTTCCCTATAGCTGCAATACAAATTTTGGCAAGCTCTCAGCCTGCTGAATGTGTCTTAGATTGAGAATTTCGTATCTCATTTCGTCCCAGCTTCTAAAAATCAGTTCTACATGCATATTTGTGAATAAACATAATTCTAATGTTTGAACTAATGATTGAAAACATAAAATGTTACTAGTATATTATTTATAGCTTTTGTTTTGAGGAGAATCTGTTTGTTATCAAAATCCTAAACTGGTTTGATTAAACAACTGTAAATGTATCAATGTACATGTACATTTGGCTGTGTGTTCTTTTACGCATTTTTGGCAGAAAGCTGCATCCGCTCTTCAGATCATTGCTAAATGCCTTGCGTTTACTTTACACTCAAGAATAAGTACTTAAAAAATAAGCTTGTTCAAATCCATGATCAATGCTAAATTGCTGAAAAATCAATTTTTGCCATATATCATGCATCAGGGAGGATTCGCTGATTTCAGAGGATTTTGAAATCAGAATGTTCGCTTTATTAGATTAGTACTACATCTGTACCCAATTTATAATGATTTCCTCTGTTTTCTTCTGCCAGTTACATCCCAGATGCAGACAAGATTTAATGTGTTTACAGTTTATAAAAAAAATTGCTTATTTCAGGTTGAACTTTTCTACACCTTTCTCCACAAATGCTGTATCAATCTGTCAATCAGCAGGAATCAAGGACGTCAAGAGAATCGAGTTCTCCACCCGATATCTTCTGACATTTTCTGACGATTTCAACTTGGATGGGGATGAAGAACAGAAGGTTGTTAACAGCATTCACGACAGGATGACACAGTGTCGTTATATGACCCCTGTGGAAACCTTTGACCTTGAGGTCAAATCAGAGGAAGTGTATGAAATTGATGTTATGGGAGAAGGGAGACGAGCATTGGAGAAAGCAAATGAAAAACAAGGTTTTTAAACAATTTTGGGCTTCTTTTATTTAGTTATTGAGGAAAATGTTTAAAGATAATTGCTACTGAAATATTTATGATTATAAACTTGTATATATGTATATAAAATACATGTACAGGTAAACTTCCATATCTCGAACACCGATATCTCAAATACAATGGATATGTCAAAGTAAGTTTTAAGTCCCAACCACCTATTTTTAAAGTATTTTACCCTCAATATCTCGAATATTCGGATGTCTCGAAGTTTTTCAACAGCCCCATCTAGTTCGAGATAAGGAAGTTTGATTGTATTATTTCGTTCATATATGAACAATTATTATAGTACATGTATTATAATAGCAAATTTGACACATTAGTAGCCTTTGATGGACTCTGTGTCTTTATAAGGTCTGGCCTTTGATGACTGGGATTTGGACTACTACACACAGCTGTTCAAGGAGAAAATAAAGAGGAATCCCACAAATGTAGAGTGCTTTGATTTGGCCCAGTCCAACAGGTAACTTATTTATATGTTAAACTACTAAACTAGGTGTGTGAGGGAGGCTCCATTGCTTTAGCTTAGGCTTAATTGGGTTTGCAGCTTCTTTATTCAAAGCATTCCACGAAAAACAATTTTATCATATTTTTTTTTATAGTACTCTGAAATTTTGCTTATGTTTGAAAATACAGAAAATAGTCCCATTCATAGAACTCCCAATCTTTCAAAAGACTGATTTTATGATTAAATAATAGAAAAAGAAAAAAAGTATCACTGATGTATAAATGTTGATAATAATCATTTGATGAATGTAAAAAAACAAAGCCAAATTAGCGCACATTCTCCTACATCATTAACTAATGATGACTAAACAGTCTCTGAAATTTTTTTTCATGATCATGGGAAAAATGCATGTTTATTATGAAAAAAAGAAAGAGTTTTGTTTCTTACAAAGATTAAAAAGTTTGGATACTGATAGTTAATATTTTCATTTGTTACAGTGAACACAGCCGCCATTGGTTTTTCCGAGGCCGACTAGAGGTTGATGGGAAGGAACATCCGGTGTCTCTGTTCAAAATGATAATGGAGACCCAAGAACACTCCAATCCTAACAATGTCATCAAATTCTCGGATAACAGCAGGTGCTCCATTGTAGATATGTAACAACAATAAGCATTATATGTAGGAAATGATTTGCTATCATAAAGACATCTTTTTTGCAACTATGATGACAATTACAGAATTAATTTTAAAAAATCACGATTACATGCAGTGACCTATTTTTGTTATGGCCCCCTTCAAAGAAAGGAGGGCATATTGCTTTGCTGCTTTCCATCTGTCTGTTGGTCAGTTGATTGGTCCAACCAACAGTTTCCGTTCATTTTCTTCGCAGAGGTCGCACATATTGAAATTAAATTTGGCATACTGATTTATCATAATATCTAGGTCAAGTTTGATTCCAATTACTTGCAGTTTCCGTTCGTTTTCTTCACAGAGGCTGCTCACTGTAATGAAATTAGGTTAACAGACTTATCATAATAATATCTAGGTCAAATTGAATCATGCCTATAATCAAGCAATTTTCGACAAAGTTATGCCCTTTGGACTTAGAAAAATTCCAATTATTTGCAGTTTCCATTCATTTTCTTGGCCAATTTTTCCAAGGAAAGGAGGCATTAAGTGTTCCCCAGACATCTCTTGTTGTTTTCATTGAAACAGTACTCGATTTAATTGATTGTAGTGCCATAGAAGGATATGAGACAGCAGTACTGGTTCCTCAAGATCCTACTTCCCCTAGTGCCATAACGGAGATAGATGGAGTGAAACGCCATATTATCTTCACAGCTGAGACACACAACTTCCCAACTGGTATAAACAAGCTATTAAAAAAATTAGAAAGAAGACCAGTGCATCTTTCTAATTGTATGTGATTGTCAATGTTGTTTATAATGCAAATCTAATAATTGTAATATTCCACAATTTTTGTGTGTGTATTTTTCTCTTGCAAAGGGCACAAGGTAAGTCAGTACATGGCAATATATAGCCAGTAAATAGATGCATACGCTGTATATAAGTCAAAAATGTATTCTTTCAAATTAAGTATGAATAATTCCCACATAGGAATACATGTATCTACATTTAAATACATGTATGCAGTAAATATTTACCAGTACTGAACTATTAAAATTCTACCGGTAATGAAGTTTACATGATCAGTACAATGTAACGATATTTGTGTGGCTTCTCTGTTTTAAGTAATCATCATTTAAAAAAAAAAAAAATATACTTAAAGGTGTGGCCCCATTTCCCGGAGCTACCACAGGTACAGGGGGCAGAATCCGGGATGTACAGAGTGCGGGAAAAGGAGCCCATGTGGTGGCCGGGACGGCTGGATACAGCTTCGGCAATCTCAATATACCAGGTAGTGTACAAATGATCTAAATAACTGTAAACGTATAACATTTAGCTGTGTATTCCTTTTTAGCGGGTTTTTTTAAGAGTGTGTATTCTGCTAAAGCATTGCTAAATGTCAAACATATGTATATGCAGATGAATAGGTACACTAATAAATTTGCTAAACATCCAGGTTAACCTGTAAAAAATCATTTTTTAGCTAAATATCAAGCACCGTAAATATAATGTTCTTTAAAGTACTTTGATGTACTTCTTGCTACAACTGTACCACTTTGAGTTATGTTCTCTTTCGCTTCGCTCAGCCGAACATAAATTATTTCAAGTTCATAATCATATAAATAAACGAAACAAACGCATAATGAAGGAGGTGACAACATTAGCCAAATTTATTATCGTTTTTATATACAAGTAAATTTGGTTTCATCCATGGAACAGCCAGCCCCGAATATAAAGTATCCACCGCAAAAAGTACTGCATCCTAAAAAGATATTCTTGCCAAAAGCAGGACATCGAGATCAGTTATCTTTTAAAAAAGGAGAAAAAAGAGAAACATCAGCAATTTTGCGACTAAGTGGTCGTAGCTAAGTTGTCGAATGGCAATAGAGCCTTGGTCCTGGGTTTAAATACCACAAGAACCGAATAACTCATTACAAGAAAATAGTTCCCAGCTCGAATATTAACTCCTAAGGTAACCGTTTCTTATAAAAACGCGATACAAATTGAACACCAAATAGTCAAGACAGCCTGAGCGCGGCACCCAAACCCAAAGGCACCGGGATCGAACCTCAAATGTACAAACCAATTTTTAAAAATTTTATATGGAAACGAAAAGAAATATATTTACAACAGTATGTTTTATGCTACCCTAAAAGTCAGTAAATGTAATTTGCTTTGCATTAAGTTAGGATTAAAACAAAGGACTATGTGCGTTTTGGTCAAATATCTTCCCCCGATTTTAACCAATTTTTAAATAGTATCGTATAAAAATGAAATCTTCACAAATCATTGTAAAGAGGATGCCTATAACTTTAATCTTGATTTTAGTCATCATTGCTCATTTGCTGTTTATCTGTGACATCACCTAAATGACCTAATTCCCGAAAAGGACTATATATGGTTTGAGCCTAAAATGGCCCCCTAAAATGAACATTGTCATTTCACTGTAATTCTTTGTTTTATTTGTACCAATATACATTTGAAGTTTTTTCGTAATATTCATTTTGATTTTAGTGCCCACAATTTAAAAATATGACATCATAAATTTACCTTTTCCCGCCATTTTCTCATTTTTAGCATAAAACGGCTTGTTTTGAGGCAGTTTTTCTTTAAGGAAACATTGAGCGACTGTCTGAACAAACAAAATATTTTCACCAAAGATATATCTCTCCAATACTTATAAGTGACAAAAAGTTCGTTCTTGTTCAAAGAGTTGCTCTATATTTCCCATTTGAAAAAAGATAAGAAAAATGTCAATTTTTGATTGATTTTGGTTGAGTTATAAAAATAGCGTCACTTCTGACGTCATATACTGCCAGTGAGTGCATATAAATCAAATAAATAAGTGAAAAACATATTTCATGTCAACTCTTTTATAAAATAATTCAACAAATTAATGTACCTGAATCATTTTAAAAATGGCGAATTTTGGGGGCCAAATTTGACTAATATCATATATAGTTCTTTGCAAACAAATGAAAATATTCTCATTTTTGCTCTATATTTTGCATTCGGAAGTATAGAGCGCAGGTCTGCTCAAGTGCAATTTTAACATAAATTTTTCGTCAGATAGATATACACATTATACTAAGAAATTGTACTTGAGCAAGCCTGCGCTCGATGTTTCCGAGTTGAAAAACCATCGGAAAACACCCATATTTTGCTACCAAACATCAATTTATCAAAATAATGCAATTTTCATGACGTCATGTCTACATTATGACGTCACTGTGGTGATAACCTTTTACACCTTTATTTCCAATGTGGTTTCAAATATCTTTCACCTAATTTTTAAAGCTCTTTCTAAAACTTTGATTTTGGGGGCAAAAAGTGCATAAAACCGCACATAGTCCTTTACACTACTGTAAACAAAATTGGGGAATATTTGAAAATATGTCTGACTTTTGTAGGATATGTTCAGCCATGGGAGGACCAATCCTATGTTTACCCTGGAAACTTTGCATCACCCCTAAATATAGCAATAGAAGCCAGTAATGGGGCTTCAGATTACGGGAACAAGTTTGGAGAACCAGTTTTGGCAGGGTTTTCTCGATCATATGGCCTGACAGGTTGTACTGGAGAGAGAAGAGAATACATCAAGCCCATTATGTTCAGTGGTGGAATTGGTCAGCTGGAGGACACCCATGTGAAGAAGGAAACACCTGTGCCAGGTATCAAGAATTTTATATACTTCTTTACCCAAGTACAGACCCTCTTCATTTGTTAACTCCGACTTTTACATTTCTTCATGTCAGTGTGGTATATATTCCATGCTAGTTGGATTTTTGCACTAAGCATTACCTATAAGCATCAAGAAAATACAATGCATGTATAAAAATTATAAAATGATTGCAAAAAGCAATTTAGCAAAGTTTAATTTTTGAGTTTATTTAGAATCCCCTGTCGTTAAAAACAAGCATGATTGATGCAGCTCAACATGAAATATTGCAGGAATGTTGGTGACAAAAGTAGGAGGACCAGTTTACAGGATTGGGGTAGGGGGAGGGGCTGCCTCCTCTGTGCAGGTCCAGGGGGACAACAAAGAGGAGCTGGACTTTGGAGCTGTCCAGAGAGGTGATCCAGAGATGGAACAGAAACTGAATCGTGTCATCAGGGCCTGTATTGAGAGGAGGGAGAAGAATCCCATTGCCAGCATTCATGATCAGGGTGCTGGTGGTAATGGTAAGTGCTGAATTTTGGGAAACAGTTGTCTTTAAGGAGGGAGGCAATTTTAAGTGTAAAGGGAGTGGGAGATCATGATTTAATAACTATGAAAATATTTGTTGCATTAAAAATTTCAAGACAGTGAATTAATAACTTTTATTGATGATCAGTGAAAAAGGGGGAAAGTTAATTTTTATTCATTTCAGAAATAAATGCTTGAAATCTTGTTGTCTCTTCATAACAATTTAAAAGTAGACCTTGAACTAATTCAGAGTTTCTTGTGCTCCTACCTGACAGGTAATGTGCTGAAAGAGATAGCAGAACCAGCAGGTGCCCTGATCCAGGCTTCCAAGTTCCAGCTAGGGGACCCCACCCTCAGTGTCCTGGAGCTGTGGGGAGCAGAGTACCAGGAGAGCAATGCTATTCTTATCAGTGCTCACGATCAGGGCGTTGTCCAGAAGATTGCGGACAGAGAGAGATGTCCGGTTAACTTTGTAGGGACCATCACTGGGGATGGGAGGGTAAGAAAAGTTTTTGGAGGGGCTAGGGGTTGGGATAGGTCAGGGGTATGGAGAATGGTGGAGAACCATAAGTATGATATTTCAAGCTCAAGTACCTGTATAATGAAAAATAATTGTTCAGGTTTTATTTTGTTTCATTTCTGTTCAGATTAAGTTAGAGGCTTTTAAAAAAGAAGGATCAGAGTTTGTCTCTTCACCCGCAAAGAAAAGGAAGACGAGGTCATTGGATTTCCCTGTGGACCTTGAGCTGGAACATGTGCTGGGATCTATGCCAAGAAAGGTGAGGCATAAAAACTCAACATTTTACCACATTTCATTCAGTTTGGAAAATCAATCTGAGCCTTTAGCCATAAAAGCAGCTTTCTTTTGAGCCATAAAACTTTTGATAATAATTTTTTACCTATATATTTCATATGTAACAGTGAGATTGAAATAAAATAAGAGCTCCTCTTAATTCTCAGATCCATTCCAAGAAAGGTGAGGGTTACACCTAGCAAAAAAACTCGCCATTATAATATATTTTATTCAGTTTGCAATGTTATTCTGAGCCTGTGGCCTTTAAACCAGCTTACCAAAATGTCTTGTGTATAATATGTACCCCCAAAGTTGGATGTAAAATGCTGAAAAAAACGCTGTTCCTATGTATATTTATATATGCACTAAAGAAATGAAGAAATTTTTATTAATAATCAAAGATTTTTGGAAAGTCATTAATATGCATGTGTTAATAATGTAACCAAAGTGCTTAAAAGCAATAATGTTTGCAGATCTAAACTTAAACAACATCATGATAAATTATTTAATTGATTAATTACAGTCCAATCTTTTGATTGTTGTTAAATTAACATTGTAAAGAAACGTATGTTTGTTGTATATCATAATTATCAAGTCGTATAAATGATCAATGTATTTTTAACAGTTTCTACATAAAGCAATAAAGTCTAACTGCATAACTTGACACAAAGTAAACTAGTTAAATCAAATTCAAAACAACATCATAATTAATGATTTTAAATTAATGGATTAATAATAGTCAAATTCTTTGATTGTTGTTAAATATAGTGAAGAAAAGTATGTATGTCATATATCGTCATCAAGGAGTACAAATGATCCGACGTATTTTTTACAGTGTCTAGGTGAAGCAATAACGTTTAATTACATAACTGGACTCAAAGTAAACAAGTTAAATCAAATCATGATAATTGCCAATCTTCCTGCACTTGTGAACCCCTGTGAAGTCCGACACGTGACACTCACGCAGGTGCATGCTTCTGACACCGGAAATTATTAGCTCACCTGAGCTGAAAGCTCAAGTGAGCTATTCTGATCACATTTTGTCTGTCGTCCGTCTGTCTGTCTGTCTGTCCGTCCGTCCGTCTGTCCGTCTGTCTGTAAACTTTTCACATTTTCAACATCTTCTCAAGAACCACTGGGCCAATTTCAACCAAACTTGGCACAAAGCATCCTTAGCCTAAGGGGATTTAAAGTTGTGAAAATTAAGGACCACGCCCTTTTGCAAAGGGAGATAATTAGGAATTTATGAAAATTTTCGAGAAATTTTCAAAAATCTTCTTCTCATGAACCATAAAACCAGTAAAGCTGAAACTTGTGTGAAAGCATCCTCAGGTAGTGTAGATTCTAATTTGTGAAATTCATGACCCCCGGGGGTAGGGTGAAGCCACAATGGGGGGTCAAAGTTTTACATAGGAATATACAGAGTAAATCTTTAAAAATCTTCTTCTCATGAACCATAAAACCAGGAAAGCTGAAACTTGTGTGGAAGCATCATCAGGTAGTGTAGATTCTAATTTGTGAAATTCATGACCCCCCGGGGGTAGGGTGGGGCCACAATGGGGGGTCGAAATTTAACATAGGAATTTATAGAGTAAATCTTTAAAAATCTTCTTCTCATGAACCATAAGACCAGGAAAGCTGAAACTTGTGTGGAAGCATCCTCAGGTAGTATAGATTCTAATATGTGAAATTCATGACCCCCGGGGGTAGGGTGGGCCACAATGGAAGGTCAAAGTTTTACATAGGAATATACAGAGTAAATCTTTAAAAATCTTCTTCTCATGAACCATAAGACCAGGAAAGCTGAAACTTGTGTGGAAGCATCATCAGGTAGTGTAGATTCATTGTTGTGAAAATCATGACCCCCGGGGTAGGGTGGGGCCACAATTGGGGGTCGAAATTTAACATAGGAATATATAGAGTAAATCTTTAAAAATCTCTTTCTCATGAACCATAAGACCAGGAAAGCTGAAACTTGTGTGGAAGCATCCTCAGGTAGTGAAGATTCATAGTTGTGAAAATCATAACCCCCGAGGGTAGGGTTAGGCCTTATTGGTTGGTTGAAGTTATACATAGGAATATATAGAGTAAATCTTTAAAAATCTTTTTCTTAGAAACTAATCAGCCAGGAAAGCTGAAACTTGACTGGAAGCATCCTCAGGTAGTGTAAATTCAAAGTTGTGAAAATCATGACCCCCGGGGGTAGGGTGGGGACAAAATGGGGGTCGAAGTTTTACATAGGAATATATTGAGTAAATCTTTAAAAATCTTCTTCTCAGAAACTAATCAGCCAGGAAAGCTGAAACTTGTGTGAAAGCATCCTCAGGTAGTGTAGATACAAAGTTGTGAAAATCATGACCCCTGGGGGTAGGGTGGGGCCACAATGGGGAATCGAAGTTTTACATAGGAATATATAGAGTAAATCTTTAAAAATCTTTTTCTCAGAAACTTATCAGCCAGGAAAGCTGAAACTTGTGTGGAAGCAATCTCTGAAAGTGTAAATACAAAGTTGTGAAAATCATGACCCCCGGGGGTAGGGTGGGGCCACAATGGGTGGTCAAAGTTTTACATATGAATATATAGAGTAAATCTTTAAAAATCTTCTTCTCAGAAACTAATCAGCCAGGAAAGCTGAAACTTGTGTGGAAGCATCCTCAGGTAGTGTAGATTCATAGTTGTGAAAATCATGATCCCCAGGAGTAGGGTGGTGCCACAATGGGGTGTCGAAGTTTTACATAGGAATATATAAAGTAAATCTTTAAAAATCTTCTTCTCAGAAACTAATCAGCCAGGAAAGCTGAAACTTGTGTGGAAGCATCATCAGGTAGTGTAGATTCATTGTTGTGAAAATCATGACCCCCGAGGGTAGGGTGGGGCCACAATGGAAGGTCGAAGTTTTACGTAGGAATATATAGAGTAAATCTTTAAAAATCTTCTTCTCAGAAACTAATCAGCCAGGTAAGCTGAAACTTATGTGGAAGCGTCCTAAGGTAGTGTAAATTCAAAGTTGTGAAAATCATGATCCCCGGGGGTAGGTGGGGCCACAATGGGGGGTCAAACTTTAACGAAGGAATATATATGGTAAATCTTTAAAAATCTTCTTCTCAGAAACTAATCAGCCAGATGATTCTTTATAATTGTTAAGACTTTGGCCCCAGGACAATTCTTTGGCCTCACAAGAAGGTTCAGAGTTTGATGTACGTTTATATCCCATATATAAACAATTGTTTAGGATCTTTTTGAGAACTGCAATACTCAACATATGATATGACTATAAAATCGTCCTGTTAGAAAAGGGACTAATGATTATAAACATAAGAATATCCAGGGGAAAAATGGATTTTATTTATACAGGATCTACATGTATTATTGTACATTGTCCAGATAGTTTGTATTATGACTCCATTAATCTGATTTTATCATACCTATTGTTCCTCAGGTGAGCGATGTGGCCCATGGGCCTCTTGTTAAACATTAACCACGCACGGAGTCAATTGCAACAGGTGATTATAGTAACGTAATGGCGAATTTACTGGCGATAACTTGGTTGATGCAAGGAATAGTTGTTAGCGTGGATGAATTTTTTAATGCATGGAAATTGAATTAAGAATGAGGTATTTCTGACAAATTAAGTTTACATTTGTACAACTTTCATAGCACACAGTAACAGCAGTCATACTCCCACAATATCCAGAATCACTGCCTGAAAAAATTGAGTTAAATTTTGTTCCTATGTATAACACGCACCCTTCACTTTTGATGAAATTTTTGCTAAAAAAAGGTGTGTGTTATACATGAAACTTTACTGTACTTTTGATCCATAAAACATTTGTTTGATCCTAAAAAAAATTTCCAGTATATATTTCATTTGTAAAAGTGAGATTGAGATCAAATATGTGCTCATCTTAATGACCTTTGATCATTGATTCATTTGCTTTTCATTCCTTGACAATGTTTATCTCTTTTATCAACACACTTACATAATACCGTATATCAGGTTTTTTCCGCGAATCAGAGCCTAGAACGGTATTAAAAATTTATGTGAATCAAATTTTCACTCTTTCAAGTTCACATTGAAAATATAATTCACGATTGTTTTAACTTGTGAGGTAAGAGGAAAAAAGTATCTAAATTGTCGCTCTTTGTAATGAAAATTTCGGACAATGAAACCGTTAACACGATTTTCTTAATTTGAAATAATTACCAATAATTATTTTCAGAGACACAAACGGTCATAAATAAATAGATCATGTATCGTTACATCTACAAGTAGCTCATGTATAATTAAACATCGGTTTATACAAGTAAAGCGACCGTTTTAATTAGCTTGTCAATGGATTATTAAATAAACAATGAGGCTTACAAATCTATTATCTGGCGCTTGTCCTCAGATCCCGCAATTTGTACCTCTAACTAAACCAACTGAACGCAGTTCACCGCACTTTTACTTATCTGTTTACTTTATCAAGAAAGAGAGAACTTTGTATCAAATTTACGCTGATTTATTTATCGCGATTCGTAAATTGTCGCGAACAAAGCGGAAATAGGATACACGCGGAAAAAAACTGATATATGGTACGTATATGAAAAATAATTTTTAAGGCTTAAAGAATGCCTTGCCAAGTCATGTAATAATTTTTTCATCTTTCAGGTGTTCAAGCTTCAGAAGATTGTACCGAGTCTACATGGCCTGTCCTTACCTGAGGATCTGGAGGTCAGGGGGGCCCTAGAGAGGGTCCTCAGACTACCCTCTGTGGCCAGCAAGAGGTACCTAACTAACAAGGTTAGGAAACTTTATGCCTTTCTCTTGTTACTGATTTCAAGGATGTTTTATTTATTGGCATTACTCTGAACAGAATTAATGTATGAAAGATAAATTCAAAATGTTAAAGCTGGAAAATGTAAACAGGGAGGGGGGTACCGAAGCATTTTAGTAGGGCTAAGGCTAATGCACTTTTCTTTTTCTTATAATCAAGTTTATTATTATGAAAGTTTTGAAAAATAAATTAACAAACTCGCAAACTAACAAAATCACAGCAATCTCTTGGCATTCACAAACCTCTATATGATAAAGATTAAATTATTGTTTTCAGGTGGACAGGAGTGTGACAGGCTTAGTTGCCCAGCAGCAGTGTGTAGGTCCTCTTCATACACCCCTAGCAGATGTGGCAGTAACTGCACTGAGTTACTTGGATAAGGTAGTCTACACTTTTTTTTTGGTAAAAACAAACCATCTGGATCCGGAATGCGGAATTCCGGATAAATGGGACAAAATAATGTATAAAAAAATCTGTTCCCAAATAAAATCATCCGTAAACTGAAGCATTCGGGTATCTGGCGTCTGCATATCTGAAGCCCCACTGTACATGAATAGTTGAAATTAACAATCAAATGTAAATGGAGCTAGAAAAATCAGACTTAGTTGATTTCAAATATATACATGGTGATATATATATATTTTTGCAATAAAACAAGGTGAATTCTGAAGAATACATTTTTTTAATGCTATATAAATATTATGTGTTGACCGCAATGATGTGATCATTAGGTTGGTTCATGCACTGCAATAGGAGAGCAGCCAATCAAAGGCCTGATAAGCCAGGCCTGTGGAGCTCGAATGTCGGTTGGGGAGGCCCTCACCAACCTTGTATTCGCCAAAGTGACAGACATCAAGGTAACAGTTTGTTAATTATACAATACATCATTGTTTATAGGGACAATATACAATATTTTATTGTTTGTAATGACAGTATACAATATATTATTGTTTATGATGTAACTTTATAATGAATTGTTTTCTGACAGTCAAATTTGTACTTCTGATTTTAGAGAAATATAACTGTAACATAAACTGGATATGCTTTTTGATATGCCAAATACCGTATTTCACGGAATTTAGGTCGATACGGTTTATTGGGCGAAGGAGGCTGTTTTTAGCCATAAAATAAAAAGAAGTATAAATAGGTCGACTTCGAAGAATTGGTCGAAAAATTACCGCTAGTTCTAATGAATAAATGGTTTAAACCAATAACGTTATCATATAGTAGCCTTTAATCTTATTTCACAGTTTTAAACAAAAGGGAAATAAAATGTATTTCTTCAAAACATCGTAAGAAAATGTCTGAAATTGCGTCAAAATTTTCAAACCAAATAATTCAGTACGGCCGGTTTTAATTTAAGATCGTTTTTATTACTTCCCTGCCATGTGTACAAACTGGTGTTAACCGGGGGATAGTTACCTAGCCTGGAGGCATGACTACGGTAGCACATGCCACCCTGTGTCTCTATGTGACTTTTTACTGTGTATATACACACGAGTCAACCTCTGATCTTATTGAAGCCTGCAGGCATGAGTAGCACGTGCCGAGATTTCAACTGTGTATAAATAAAGTCAGCGCTACCCAGACTGATTTCAGAGACACCTGGCTAAAATTTCATCGAAAGTTTTATGTTGAATATACAGAAAAAGACTTGTTCATGTATTCTATCATGAAAACAAATTGTTTTTTTTTATTTCTACCCGACGATATTTCCCCCCGTAATTACCCTTTGTACGGTTCTCATTTTACTTTTACCGCGCGAAATCGATTTCCTCTTTATCGTAAGCACACGATCAAAATGCATGACAGCATTTAATGATTCAGTCAGTGATCTAAGTAAGAAATGTAAGAAGAAATAAATCTATTTACATTTAATTTTGTTTAAATGATAAATTACTACAGTATATTGATTAAAATCCATACGATTTTTACACAGAAATTCAAGCAGTATTACAGTAAACACTCATGATTTTATTGGAGGGTTGCATAAATTTTTGCAAAATTCCAACCAAAAAAAACAACATAAATTGGGCGAAGCGATGAATAGGGCGAGGTCCACATGTCAGGGGAAAAAAGTATCGACCTAAATTCCGTGAAATACGGTATACATACCGTAAAGTCTCATGTATAACACACACATTTTTTCTGCCAAAATTTAATCAAAAGTTCGGGGTGCATGTTGTACATAGGAACAAAATTTTACCTCATTTTTTCAGGCCATGATTCTGGACATTGCGAGAGAATGACTGCTGATTTTGTATGTTATGCAAATTGTATGAGTGTAAACTAAACTTAATTTGTCAGAAATACCTTATTCTTAATTTGATTTCCATGTATTAAAATATTTATTCACACTGATCACTATTCCTTGCATCAAACAAGTTATCACCAGTGTATTCACCATTACGTAACTAACCAAAAAAAAAGAAAAGATACGGTATTTATAGCACCATATTACAGACAGGGTGCTCAAAGGTTAAATCGTGAGTTTTATTTTGATGTCAAAATGTTTAATGCTGTTGAAAGGCAACGCCACAAGCAAACATCTAAATTCTAGGTTGTGGCTGTTACAGTGGCTCCTCCATTAGTTTGAACTTACCTATATGATAAAACGGAGATTTTGAGTCATGATTATGTAATTATGTATTTGTAGACAATTCAGGAAGTTCAAAAAATGTAAATATAATTAGTGAAAGATTAAGTCTCATAACTAGTTGTATGTGCAATCATATTTTCATGTGCTAAGGATTCAGTGCTTAATTACATAGTGTACGTGTGCATGTTCGTTAAATGAAACAGGGATGTTGAAGACTCCTCTTAAGCATGAAGAGCAAATTGACCAGAAAGAATTACTTGTTACTTATTGGTAAACTTAAATATGACTATCATGGACAACTGTTGCAGGATATAAAGTGCAGTGGTAACTGGATGTGGCCGGCTAAACTGCCAGGAGAGGGCGCCACTCTGCTGGAGGCATGCTCAGCCATGTGTGACGTCATGAAAAGCCTTGGGATTGCCGTGGATGGTGGGAAGGATTCGTTGAGCATGGCAGCGAGGGTAGGAGAGAAGACGGTCAAATCCCCAGGTATGTATTGGTGTGGTTTGAATGTTTAAAGGGCCATGGTCACGATTTTGGTCAAAAATTATTTTTCCTATTTTAATATTTACAAAGCCTCAGAAAGGCATTTTTAATAGGCAACCGAAATTTGAATCTCATTTGTTGAGTTATAAGCGAGTTAAAATGCTTGAAATTCTTTGCTATGGGATCAAAGCGTTTGTTTACATTTTGAATGTTGAAGTAAAAATTTCAGTTTTAAACCTAAAACGAATGTGCTAAACATTAGGAATTGTATATCTATGCTTAAAGTAAATCCACCCTCCTGTGACGTCATACATTTTACATAAACCAGAAATTCATTAAAATAATTGCAAGTAGATTTGTAATTTCTGTTATGATAGGTGAACATCAAAAACTCAAATCATTGTTTACTTGGAGATATTTAATAAGTGTTTTTCATCCTTATATTCGACATAATTCAATAATGATAAAGGGAAATAACTCTTTTCTACTTTTCTCCAAGTGATATATCTAAATGCTATAATTTTTCTAATGTAAACAATTTTTTTCTTTTTTTTAATTAATTTTAGTTTTCTGGCAAAGTAAGCAATAAAATTTAAATAGACAAACAAGTATCCATCCACTTATATTTAGTTTTTAAACAAAAAAAAGTGTGATTTTCAAATGATAATTTCAGCCTTTGGTTTTTATTACCTTACATCTTAAATAGCATGGATACATATATATTTTATTTATTTTTTTATGAAATTCAAGTCCAATGATTTAAAAAAAAGTTAAGTTTTTAACTTTGAACCCATGAATTTACAGGTACAGAGATAATTTCAGCCTTTGGTTTTTATTACCTTACATCTTAAATAGCCATGGATACATATATATTTTATTTATTTTTTGATGAAATTCAAGTCCAATGATTTAAAAAAAAGTTAAGTTTTTAACTTTGAACCCATGATTTTATAGGTACAGAGTTACCTTAAACTAAATAAAAAGATCGACAAATAAGCTGGAAAAAGATTTTTTACTGGTAAATGGAACCAATGTAAACAAAAACAGGGCGCAAGCCTTGTTTTAATGACAAAGAATTGTGATCCCTGTATCATGCTTATAACTCTACCAGTGACTCTCAAATTTCATTTGATCTTAAAAAATGCATTTCTAAAGCATTGTAAATAATAAAAACATAAAAATAAAATTTGACCAAAATCATGACCATGTCCCTTTAAAGGGGAAGGAAACTAAAAATATGTTGTACAATAAATCAATTATCATCTACTATAATTGCAAATCGTATTTATTTTCATTAAAAACCCCGGAACAATGAATAAATCAAGAAAATCGATCGCTTAATTTAAATTTCCCGCCGCCATGGGGGCTGCCATTGAACTTTAATCTATGACGTCACACCATCTATTCCGGTTTGTCTTATCAACATAACATCATGATATTCGCTCTAAATGACAAGTTCTCGAAAATTTGAAACAATATTGATTTGAGACCGTTCTTTTACCTTTGCAAACTACAAACTAATGTCAAATGGAGCATGTTCGTTGAAATCTAAAAGCGGAGGTTAGTGTCGGAGAAATATCCGCGTAAATGTGGAAATTGACAACAGATGCCAAGTATCAGAGAAATTTCGACATGGTAATTCTGACTTTAAAGAATGAATTTTGAACATCCCGATTACAATTGTTACATTTATTCAGTTAGCGAAGAACTTGACTTGGAATAAAAATTTAATCGAGGTCGTTTTCAACTTTGAATGATAGCAGATTAACAGCTGTCATTTACTTATAAAAATGCATATATTTATGCATACAATGATATATGTATTTATTCTTTAGATTGTCGTGTGAACTCAAACATTATCAATTTTGTTTAGTCGATTATTTGAGTAACAGAAAGGTATAAACCAGCGTTTATTATATTCAGAGCACTGTGTACATTCATTTGTATATGTAAACCAAACCGGAATAGATGGTGTGACGTCAAAATAATTAATTTTTTTGGTTTTTAATACAAAAGAGTTCTACATCATGTCAGCCTCCAGTAAATACGATTTCTCCAACTTCAAACGTTCATTAAAGCTTAATTACGAATTTTATTTTCAAAACAGCATGACCACATGTGATAATTTACACCACTTTATTAAAATAAATAAATTATGTTTTTGACTTTCCTTCCCCTTTAAATTTATCACAAGTGATTGATTTTACAGAATTTAGCTCAGCTCTAAAATCTAGGTGGATTAGAAGAATGATTTTCTCAGACACAAAATGGATAAATCTTTTAGAGGCAGAATTACAAACAAAAATTAAAAACCTATGGGTTTAAGGTATGGACTTTACATCTAATATATGTGGATATACAAAAAATATTTTTTGGAAAGAAGTTTTTAATAGCTGGATTTTAATTGTAAATGCAACTAGACAAGAAATTATTAATGTTCCATTTGAAAACATCTGGCTCAACCCAAAAATAAATGTTAATAACCGTTCTCATTTCTAAAACAGTATTTTAATGCTGATTTTATACATATACAAGATCTTTTTGATAATGAGGGTGTTTTTCTTAGTCTAGACACAATTGAAAATCAAAATATAAAAACAAATTTTATTGAATATACAGGCCCAAAGAGAGCAATATTTAGAAGATTAAATAAAGACAATATTAATGAAATCCAATACAAGTCTGGCATGAGTATACCCAGCCATATAAGTATCTTCTTCACAAGTAAAAAAGGTTGCAAAGACATGTATAATAAACTTATTAAGGAGAAAAGATAGTTAATTACATCTGTATATAAAATGGCTAGAAAGGGCCTTACTTTTAACAACAAAGTCTGGAACGAAATATTTGAACTCTACTAAAGAGTCAAAAGTCCAATGGCTACAATTTCATATTTTACATAGAATAATTCCTACAAATGATTTTCACAAGATTAAGGTTAAAGAATCCCCAGTCTGCTCCTTTTGCAAAAGAGTTAATGAGACTATTGAGCACTTATTTGTAGATTGTTATTGTGTAAAAGAACTTTGGGAACTATGCGAGAAGTGGTTGCTAAGGAAATTTGAAATGCAAGTAACATTTGACAAAAACTCAATTTAATTTGGAAAATATAAAGAGAGAAATTTGTATAAAGTACATAATCATTTAATTCTAATAATAAAACAATACATATTTGTAAGTAGATATAAAGAAGTTCCAAAACTGAATTTCAGTGCACTTGAAAAGATAATGAAAAGCAGTATATCTGTAGAAAAAAATATTTTGCTTAAAAATTTTAGATTCCCAGAGTTTGAAAGGCACTGGCAAAGAATATGTGACTTATAATTATGACATACTAGTGTTATATATATATATATATATATATATAATTATCAGATTTAGTAGATAAATTTATAAATAACTAACACCCCCCCCCCCCAACACACACACAAACACTTTTCTCTCAAGAGTTTCTCTCTTTAATCTCATTTTTACTGACTTTAACTTCCTTTTTCAAGTAGTGTACAGGTACATTTGTAAATGAGTTATATGTGTAATATAAAGTATATGCGACCTAGGCCTACGTTATATTCTTATAATTTAAGAGACAGTCTGTTACATTTTGAGATGTGTGTACTTGTATCCTTTGTATCCTTCTATACTGTCTTCGTCAATAAGATTTTCCAAAAAAAAAAAAAAATCATCAAAAGTGCTAGTATTGTGTTTATTAAAAGTTGAATTCATCAAAAAGTATTTGTGGTATATCCTACTGGTGTTTGTCTGCCATGAAAGAATGCTGCCCACTGAATAATATTAGAATTACTGAATATGGACAAATAAACAGGGGGAATGACATTAATATTTTAAGAATGCAGTAAAACGAAAATCAGACTCTGTCAACAATTATATGAATCATGTTTTCTCATCAAACACGTGAGGATGTAAATAAAATGATGTGTTCTGTTGCTATCTACACGTGCGACACTATCCACACCTGCGACACTATCCACACCTGTGACTCAACAAGCATGACTCAGTTTTACAGTCCTTGTTAAGTATTTACTGTAATGAAATTTCATAATTTGATTTTTATGATTTATGCCTTTCAGGTACTCTGGTGATATCGGCCTATGCTGCCTGTCCAGATATTACAATGACTGTGACCCCTGACCTCAAATGCCCTGATAACAAAGGTTAGAAACTATTCGAGAGCATCATTTTATATAGCTGCGAAAGTGTCTGTCCATGTAAAAGCCATCTCCCTTATGCATGTAAATGCCACATGAATTCCTTGTGAAGTCTTTACCTTACCAACATGATAAACTTGTGGTAATAATAAAGATATTCTGCTTGAATATATTTGATTAAAATGATGTACAGTATATCTACACAACCAAATTCTGGTGTGGGAGCATGCATTGCTAGTGGATGAGCCAGATACTGAATAAATCGGACTTGGTACACAATAAGTTAGTTTTTCTGTTTGTTGTGTTGTGTGCATGTATAGATACATGTGTACTGTAGATACCTTATTTTATTTGAGTACCTGAATTTGTGATTCTATAGCAAGGTATCATATCGAGAAAATATAGTTATCACTCTCAGAAAAATAAGTGCTAGATTTGAAAATCCTGGGGGGATGAGATATTGATTCCTCACATTTACATGAACTATTGAACCAGAGTTCAATATATTATTAATACATGTATTATGAACCTGGGTTCAATATATCGCTTTGTTTTCCCTCGGACTGAAATGTCACACTTTTATTAGATTAAACATGGCACGTGATTGCCTCATATATCTCTATGTAGGTTCTTTGAGGATTAATATTAGGTAATATGGCCGTCATTGGCCGCCGCCTCACCTACTCATCTCGATATTTCATATTATTTCGCACAGAAATCGTGTTAAGTAAGTCCTTAAAATATTAAGAGTAGTTGCCCTTTGGAATTATTTTTAAATTAGAGTAGTTGCCCTTTTAATATTGACGTCACATTGTTGTGTCTGGAGCAGAACAAAATGGCAGCGTCACGTCGAAATTTGCTCAAATCTCTGCAGAGGTTTAAAATTGAATAGCAACAAAACATTGTAAGTAATATGGGTGAAGCGAAGATTTTTAAAGTGTATTTGAAAGGTAGTATTGACAATTTTGAAGAGTTTAAATGAGTTTAATTGGACGAGATGTAGAAAATCTTGTACATGGCTTTTTCGTAGATCATTGCTATTTTTGAATAAATATGTCGCTTGGGAAAACAAAACTCTTATTAGGTTAGTTAATGACTCGCTACGGAAATATATTGGGTTGATCAACCTTGGCTTCGCCTCACCATCTATGAGATTGATCAACCCAATATATTTCCTTAGTGAGTCAGTAACTAACCTAATAAGTAATAATATATTGCAGCGAAATTTTAAACCCGGGTCCAATATATCACAGGGTTCAAAATATTATATGACAAACACCAGGTAGTACATTAGTAATTTACAGTACCGGTATTATGTCTTCTATGTAGGTTGTTTGCTGATGGTGGACCTTGGAGGTGGGTGTCGTCGACTGGGAGGCTCTGCCCTCGCTCAATGTTACAAACAGTTAGGGGACCAGAGTCCTGATCTGGATCAGCCAGATGTTTTCAGGAAAGCCTTCAATGTTACACAGAAACTAATTGGAGGTACATATACACATGTAATTCTAAATTTTTTTTAATAACTTTATTACAATTTAATCAATTTCAAAATGACTTTAAAAGAACCCTACAATATAACATGTTCCTTGAATACGAATCTTGTCAGTTGTGTTTTTCAACATATTTGTAAGTTTACTTATTTCTGTGAAGAAATGCAGATATGCTTTTGCTATTTTTATTTTGAATTAACATTGCAGTTAATTTTTTGATGTACTGTGATATGATAGGTGTACGTTACAAAAATAACAAGCACATTTACATTGCATAGAACGGAGGGTGTCAGCTGGACATGATATCAGTGATGGAGGCCTCATCACAGCCATACTGGAAATGGCTTTTGCTGGAAATTGTGGAGTCAACATCAATTTGGAGTTTGACCAAGAAGGTACAAAACGTTTTAAAACTGTATGTATATGTGTTTGTAGAAATATTGAGACTACAAATTTATAAACTACTTGTACTTAAACCATTATAGTTTCGCTTGCAGTCACCTTTTTAAAATTAAAGTAAATCAAAAGTTA
This sequence comes from Magallana angulata, assembly GCF_025612915.1. Lineage (NCBI taxonomy): Eukaryota > Metazoa > Mollusca > Bivalvia > Ostreida > Ostreidae > Magallana > Magallana angulata. The sequence continues at coordinate 30,792,929 of NC_069117.1, read as the reverse complement.
CAATTGCTGAGCTTTATTTTTAGATCACAAAGCCATTGAAGTTTTGTTCTCAGAAGAGCTTGGTTTAATTTTGGAGGTGCCATATAGCGAGAGTACAAATGTACTCGGAGAATACTCAGCACAGGATGTTCCCTGCTATTTGATTGGTCACTCAATCAAAAGCAGTACCCCCTCCGACTCCTTGGTAAGATAATAATGCATTTATGGTGTTTGATTTAGATAAGACACTAGTAATGTACTTTACTTAACAATTCTAAAATAATAATGAAAAGAGTTACCTACTTAACATCTGATTCTCTGCCACCTCTATATTGTACTTAATAAGTTAACTTACTATTAACTAAACTTACTATTAAACTAAAGTAGTGTAGTGGACTTTTTCTTAGATTTAACTACATTTTTCAGATTAATGTCTCTATCAAAGGGAACGAGGTGTTGAAAGAAAAGATGACTGTTTTGAGAGATGTTTGGGAAGAGACAAGCTTTCAGTTAGAGCGCTATCAAACAAATCCCAAGTGTGTCACTCAAGAACAAGCTGGTCTCAAAGAGAGGCTAGAGCCTCAATATCATGTGCCATTTGAATCTGAGATAATATCTTTCACACCGAAAGGTAGAAATACGAGTATGTGTTGATTTTTTCACCATCACAACTTACAACTTTGAAGGTATTTTAAGGTCATGATTTAGTGTAACTTTTTTGAAAAGGGTCTACAATAGAACTGTCATATGTACTGGTTCTATCATCTGTCAAATCTTTTCTTTGTTACTATAGTACATGTAGATCAGGACCTTGGGAAGTTTTTTTTATCATAACAAAGCATGTAGTTCCATCTTTAATCATAACTTCACTGTTTCTCACCACTTTTTTCCCCTAAAAAAAATAAATAGATAAATTGGTGTTCTTTTACTTTCATTAATTTGAATGTATATCAATCAAGCTTAATGTAAACTATAATCATTAATTTCTAAAGGGCGACCACGTCCAAAAGTAGCAGTCCTCAGGGAAGAGGGCAGTAACTCTGACCGGGAGATGGCAGCAGTGTTACACATGGCCGGCTTTGAGGTGTGGGACATTAATATGGAAGACCTGTGTACGGAGCGCATTAATCTAGACCAGTTCAGGGGACTAGTTTTTGTGGGAGGATTCAGCTATGCTGATGTCTGTGGATCTGCTAAAGGTTTGGATTCTTTGGAATTGATAAGCTGTTTGCATAATGAGACTGCCTCCAAATTAGAAAATAGTGAACAAATTAGAAAATAGAGGACTACCGGTATTTAATCAATTGCTATTTCAGGTGAATACTGTATACAGAGTTATTTTTGGACCAGTTTTTTTTCCAACTTTTTTACACTGGCATACAATTTCACCTGGTGTTGAATTTCCAAGACAAAATTGTGTTGTAAGAGAGATAACTGCTTGAATTTGCCAAAGGAGCACTAAAGAAAATGGGGCAAATTTTTCTCTCTCTACAGTAAATCATTGAATTTCAAACATAATACTTATTGAAAGATGAGTTTTAAAGTAACATTTAATGAGGATTTTAGTTTTCTTTACTGGTACATGTAATTTTTCTTTTTTCAGGGTGGGCAGCCACTGCATTATTTAACCATAAAGTCCAGGAACAGCTGCTGAAGTTTAAGGAGCGGGACGACACGTTCAGTCTGGGGGTGTGTAACGGCTGCCAACTGATGGCTCTTCTAGGCTGGGTGGCTCCTGATGAGGATCTAAAAGGTAGGCAAGAAAACACATCTCAAGGAATGTGATTAATGTTTGGAGATAAAAAATTTTGATCGTAGATTATAAGAGTGTGAAAAATGTGCTTGAACTTTTAATGAAATATTGTAAATGTATAAAAATTGGCAGTGTTTTTACTTGCCATGTAAGGTCATTGTTTTTTGAGCATCTTTAAACACTTGTGAACATATATACATGTACTTTCAGATTTGTTAAATCAAAACTACACTTGCTTAAAAATCACTTTCCACCAAATATGTACTTGCCAAAAATAAATTGTTTATAGCAATACATTGGTATATGACAAAAGTAAAATAAAGCTCACTCATTGCTATAGTTATTTTATTAATATGTACAGTGTTTCCATGTACATGTAGTTATTAACGTTTTTGTGCCTACAGTGTACATTGGTATGCATAAGTATGAACGTGCACTGTAGTTTTTCGAAGGATGAAATGCTGCAAGTATTGTAAATCTTGTTTGATATGTATAAAATGTAAAATATTTTAAAGGATAGTTATAATTCCTCGTGATAGGAATTACTCACTGGGTACATTTCACATTCTTTTCTAAGTAGAAAACAGCAACAGTGGAGTTGGACAAGGACTCTTCCTGGATCACAATCTATCCGAGCGTTTCGAGTGCAGCTTCACTACAGTCAAGATCTTGGACAGTCCAGCCATCATGTTCAAAGGAATGGAGGATACAGAGTTTGGCATGTGGAGTGCACATGGAGAAGGTACTAACATAACACTTTTGTTTGTTTTTTTTTTCAGTTATAGCTCATTTGAAACGAAGGTTCAAGTGAGCTTTTCTGATCACTTGTTGTCAGTTGTCCATATTTTTTTCATACTGATTGATTGAAATTTCACAAATTCATAAACAATTTCCACATTTAAACTCTGTATCTAGCAAAAAAATAGTTGTTGATTTTTTTAACAAAGCTTAATTTGTGCATTTTACATTATGTACAATCAAATTCATGTATAGGAAATTTACTTTAATTTTAGTCAAAAATACATGTATAAATAAATGTATGGAAATGCTTTTTTAGCAGAATACATGCAATTGGAATGTTTATAGGTCTAGGATAAGGATATTGAAAAATGTTTATTCTAAGATTTAAGTTTTTCTAATGAAAATTGTCTGTTTCATAGGACGAATGGTGTTCCGTTCCGAAGAGATTTATCAGGATGTGTGTAGAGACAAACTTGTAGCTGTAAAGTATGTTGACGATCAAGGCAAACCTACAGAGACCTATCCCTTCAATCCTAATGGCTCTCGGGATGGGATAGCTGCCTTGTGTTCAGACGATGGTAGACATCTCGCTATTATGCCTCACCCCGAGCGATGTTTCCTGCCCTGGCAGTGCGCATGGATGCCACAGGAAATGAGGAAGAACTATGACGTGTCGCCTTGGTATAAAATGTTCCAAAATGCATTTGACTGGTGCTTAGGACAGTCTTAGAATGAACACTTAGTACTAGTGTGCAGTGTTTAAAAAAAACGGGTCAAAATTATTAATGTATTTGCATGGACATGTAATTGAATTGCATGGAATTTAAATGATATTACTGAAGAAAGTTCAATGAATTTGGCATAATGTGTGGGTATGTATAATTTACTGTTACAGTAACCATGAGAATTAAAAATTGAAAATTGAACATCTTTTTGTTTGATAACTGAGATTGTTAAAGGCATCAGTTGTAAGGAGGTGTTTAAAGCCTATACATGTATGTTTAGAGTCCTCCACACATACAAGGAAAAGTTTAGAACCTTAGCTCATGTTTATGATGAGCAGAAATGCCTCTACCAAGTTGTAAAATTAATGACCCCTGGATCTGGGGTTCAGGCCAATATGGCCATATAGTAAAAAAGTATTGAATCTAAGAAAATCTTCACTGCTCCCATATAAATGTATATTTGAGAAAAACTATATGCATGGTTATGATGTCCATAAAGCCCCCTAACAAAATTTGGGGAAATTCATGGCTTCTGGGTCAGGGGTTAAGGCCTTAGAGCAGGGCAAATATGGCCTTATAGTGAAAATGCATTTAATCTTCAAATTTTTTTTTTTCTACACATGTGTACTTCCACAGTAGTAGGAGATAAATTTAATGCTTGATTATGATAATGATTTTTATGAAGCACTCAACCAAAATCGTGAAATCCATGGCTTTTTGATCAAAGGTTCAAGCCTTAGGGCTGGGCCAAAATGACTTCTAAAAATGTTGTGAAAATGTATTAAATCTTACAAAATCTTCTCTACATCTACAGCAGGGGGAGATCAATTTAATGCATGATTATGATGTCCAAATTGATACCTAAATTGTGAAATTCATGGCCCCTGGGGTTCATAACCTAGGGCATAGCAAATATGGCCAAATGATTTATTTTTTTTAGGTCACTTGAGTCAATGAGGTAACCTTTTGCAGTTTGTAACAATTTCACATTTTTAATTTCATCATAGAAACTACCGTACAAGGAAATTGCACAAGGCTATTGTTCTTTTTTAGGAAATCTTTAATATTCTGTGTGTGGTATGCTTGTCACAGTAAACTAGGCATTTTAAATGAAATTCTGAATATCACAAAAAGATTGACAATTAAAGGACATTTTACCAAAAGTTTATAATACTTTGCCCTTGGATCTACAAAATGTAGGATATAGAATAATAGAAGTGGATGTAACAGTCAGAGGGGTCTCAAATTTGTGTTAAGACTCAAATATGAAGCTTAAATTGCAAACATGATACATGTACTCCCTAACAGGTCCATCTAAGGGGCTTCGGTTCTCAAATGAACATCAATGCCTTTCAATTTTGGTGATAAGTTTTACAATGGGTTGATAACGTCATATTGTGACGCATAAAAAGTCAAATTCACAGGGTATTGAGGAATGTGCACTGCACAATGGAATCATTTTCAATAACCATAAAAGAATTAAGTTTTCCATGTAAGGTTGGCTGACTTTTGAGTTTAAAAAATGAAAGCCATGAATTGAAAAACATTGAAAAACAACTATAGGTTTTAAAGAATTTAATAAAATAAATTGGCCTCATTGTCAGACATTAATGACATCCACAAACAGGAACTCATTTGATAATCTTCTATTGCGTAAAATTCCATTAAGCTACTCGCACACATTAAAACTACACATTTAATGAAATTTTCAGCTTCTCATTAGCACACTTGCATTCCGCATTTTTTTTGGTAAAACAACACACAACGTGAACAACAGGCATGTTCCCTCACAGTAGAATGTTTTAAATGGGTAAAAAATAAACATGAGACACTTTATGAATCCTCTTCTTTACTTGAACAAGAAACTGAAAAAAAAAAGATCAAACGTTGAAAATTCCTGCATATAAAAATTCTTTGGTAAAACCCGCACATTGGTATCATAATGATAAACATGTCAACTTCAAAACAACAATTAATGTGATACCTATATGGATATCCTTGGTACTTGGACCTGAACACAGAGAGGAGCAGGCTAAAGAAGATGGCCACAAATCCTAGTCCTACCATGGATAATACTGAGAAAAACAGAAAATAGAGCCTTTTATTGAATGAAGACATTTTGAATCATAATGCAGTCAATTTTACTATCAAAGTATACAGTTAACCTTGCTAATTTATCTGTTGCATACATATATGTGTATATTTAGTTTCAATCATTTACAATTTTGATTACCGTTACTTGTTTTAATACATGTTACTTATGTAGCTTACTTCTTTTCTTTCCTGGGTCTCCTTTGACGGAGTTTGCTTCATTTAACAGAACAAATCCTCCAACTACTGCTGCATCTAGAAATCTTGTTAAGGATTTTATTGCAAATTTTTTTTTCTTCGTAGAAGAAATATTAAGGAAAGAAGTGAAAATCGAACTAGAGCAGTTAAAGCAGTGCTAGTACATGTACATGTATTTAAAATTATGATGTCAATCTTTGATAACAGGTGTATAAAAAAGTGTGACTAGATAAAGGGAAAGTTGAATTTGTTTTTAAATTACCGGTACTGGTATTTGTGTTAAAAATTTAATTTTTTTTTTAAATCTCAACAAGTACTCACTATCGTTTCCTCATAGACATTGTCAATTAGTTTTAAGTCAAGACTAAAAATCTGTATGTGAAACTACAAAAACTATATACACCAGCTAGTACATAAGCAATGTATACTCTCTAAATGACAAATCTGGTAACTCAAATCTTTGAATTAACTTCCTTAAAAGAATACCTGTGAAAGAAATACACATGTTTTTGTAAAAGAAGGCCATACTTGAAAATCTTGAATTAGGTATATATATTTATGAAAGTATAAACTGACATGTAGGTATCTATCATTATATTCATTGTGTATGTGTGTCTCATCTATCAGTGCATAACTTTAACTTGATTGCATGTAATAACCAGTACACAAATAGTTTATGTACTGGTTATTATTGACAACCAAAGGTTCCAGGTCATATACACCAGTATGTAGTAAATGTGAAGGTTGAATTTGCTTCCATAGTACTTTGTCATTGGGGCACAGAGCTTATAACTTACCTCCTTATTGAAATTATGAATTACCGGGTACATGTATAGCAGTACAATAAATGCAAAGCTAAACTAAAACCAGGTACATGTTCTGAGATGCTTGTAAATGTGAGAGTATAAAGAAAAGCCAGAAATCATATATATATTTTTTAACAGCTAGTTACTGCCCTACTCGCAGGTAATTTAACTAATGCTCCTGCAACTGAATCCAGAAAATGCGAGCTAACTAACAATCACCTCTCTTGATCTGAGAAAGTGAAAATAATAGGTGTGCCAGCTAGAGATAGAACAATGTACAAAGATACAGTATATGAATACTATGAAGGTTTCACCAAAGGTTTGACTGTCCATTGCATTTTCAAACAAGCTCTAAAACACAAATGAATGATATACTCCGATATAAAATGAATTATGGAGAAATTAAATGACCAAGACCTCACAACCAAAAATCACAAGAAAAGACACCATTTGTATAAAAACATGCAGATTTTAAAAAATATCAAAAAAGGTAATCAAAAAGTTGTGTTCCAGTACCCCAATATTCCTTTGATGTTAGTAAGGATACTCAAGAAAAAGACAATATAAGTTTCTGCTATAAACTGTCCCTGACTGCTACCGTGAATGTAATTCTGTCAAGAAAGAAAATTATCATCATGCATCCAATACACATCTTCAAATACAAAATAAAAAAATAATGAAATAGACACCACCTTCAAAATTTCTTTCTCTTAATTAGTAACAATTTTTCATACTGTAGAAAAGGGTATTATGGTACTTGTAGTTAAATAGCTGCAATAATGTAGCCCTCTCCGATTTTTTTTATATCTGATGTTTACTGGAGAGGGCTACAATTCCATAGGATCTCCGTAATGGTGCAAAATTAATTTTTTAATGCGGCTGACTTCGGTCTGAAAAGATCGATTTTATATTTGACTTTCTTTGGATAAAATGATTTTTTAATTCAGATTGAACAAACTAACCGAATATAAATCAAAACCAGATAAAACACATCAGCATGTTTACCAGTCGTCTTTTTCAGCAGCCATGACAGTTCTCGCGTGATTTTATGGGATATACGCTTGGAGTTTTGATGGGCTTGATAACGTGAATGTCAGTATAAATAATCGATCTTACCTCGTTCTATCACTAAAACATCATTTAAGGAAATGGTATTTAATGGAAAATTCATATTTACCGCGTTAATTATGTTTAAATTAGGGGAATTCCTACATTCAGTTCAAGATCCGCTCCTAAATTCTCATTGGTTGTCCCAAAATAAAACCGGTCAAGGTCAGTAAACATGGCGGACAAATTCAATTTGCGTTGTTGACATACACGAAAATAACCGATATATGGACTATATCTGATATTTTTGGATTAATTCATGCCATAGACATCTACAATGTTTGAGTTCAGGTAAGAATTGCAGATGTTATTGTCATTTATATACGATTTGAGACGAAATCGTTGCGGGAGTGAATCACTCCCGCACTTGCACCATTACGGAGATCCTATGGAGTTGTAGCCCTCTCCCAAAAAAAAAAAAAAAAAAAAATCGGGAGAGGGCTACATTATTGCAGCTAGTAGTTAAATATCATCAAAACCTTATAAATATTACTCAAAAAAAAAAGAATGTTTAGTCCTTTGTTCACATAAAAAGAAATATTTACTCTGATTAATACATGTTAGTGAAGAATGAATTTCGAATAAAAAAGAAACCTTCAAATTTTGACATTCATTAATCTTGTTAGTAGCAGAAAAAAATTTCCACTCCATATATATATTTTTTTTTTTTTACATACAATTTGTCCAGTTGAGGGGTTCTTGTGCATCACTGGGGGTCCCCTAATATGGTTCCACATCTGTCCAGATGTCATAGCAAATATCACAAACTGAAATGCATACAATGCAGGAATACTATACGTTACTCAATTTTTTTGAGTGAACATTCATGCATACCGATATGATTTAATCATCATTTCACTAATACATGTAGTTGAATACTTTAAACAAATCCATTTTACTTGTTTAAATAATATTAATTAAATCTATCAAGCAAAAGCTCCTATGTAATGTATTGTTAATGTAAAGAATGTCTTTTGAAAATGTTACACAAACTTAATTCAATGACAGTATGACATCTTGATTGATCAGAAGAAGAAAGACTAAATATTATTAATTTTCCTCCACATATTTAATGTTTGTCCATTTCTTTCCTGTACTTACCAGAGCTAGGCCTCCCCATACAGTTTTGTTGTACAAGAATTCCAGGTTGTTTCTCTTAAGGTAAAGGAGTCCTCCAATCAGTGCAAACAGCAAAGCTAGAGCCAGGGTGCCAGAATAGTTAGTGGGTCTAAATACTCGGATCTGCCAAAATCATTAAGGTGTGGAACTGTTGTTATTTTTTCTTATGCAAATCGTCACTGCATTTAAAATTTATATTTATTATGCACTATACTTATCAATGCAAATCATATTTGCTGTATACAGTTACATGTAAATATTCACCCCTGTTTTATTTTGCCTTCTTTGCCCCTTGTCAGCAGGTGAATTTAGGACTGGGCAATTTCTAAACAATTTTTGAATTACTGTATTAACAAGCAAAAGCATTCATTACACAACTATGTCTGGGCAAATGCAAAACAGGGAAAAACCGTCTACAAGTGTAGAAGGGTGAAAAATACATGGGACAAAATACATGTAACCCTGTATGCATACATGTACAATATTTAGACATCTCATTAAAAGTTCTTTTTGAGTTATAAATACATGTATTTATTTTAATTTCTTACATTTATGTCAGTTCTCTCAGCAACCCATTTGGCAATCTGTTCAGCAGAAAAACCAACTCTGTTTGAAATGACAAAAAATAAAGTTCTTTGTATCATAAAATATCCCAAGAGCTTAAACTTGTATGAGAAAATCATTTATGAATCATAAGGTAATCAATACAGATTTATAAGCACTTTCACCTGTGAATATCTAAAGTATCTCCCTTCTTTGGTTTTCCTTTGGCTGGGAAATGCATAAAAACGGGGGCAGTGTTGATTTTCATCTGAAAAGGGTACATAAACTCGTACATACAAATGTCATGTCAACAACCTTATATTAACAAAACTACAATATAATTTGTTACTGATTTCAAGATTTTTATTAGCAGCTAGAATGTTTTATCTAATTCACTTGCAGTTTAACAGAAGAACATACATACATGTAATAACTAAACTGTTAAAAAAGAATATGTCAGTCGTCTTTAAAACAAGCTAATAATTACAAAATTGTAGTTCAAATCAAGTTAGATGAATATAAAACTTCGAAATCTTCATTAAATTTATACCGAAGAGAATACGTCAGATCCTTCATCATAGTCCACCATGGCGAAAAAGAGTTTGTTTGAATACTGTTGATAGTATCTCCAAGAGTTTGCCAAGATTGTGTACTCATCATTTGCTTGTCTATTAAAAAAAACCCCAATGTATACAGCAATTGAATTGAGACAGTCATGATTAAATATCCTGGATCCAATATTGTATATCAATAAATAAGCAAAATTTGCATTGTTTTATTTTCTTATTCATAATTTATATTTCAATATTATAAAGAGTCCAAAACAACATTATTTTGTTGAACAAACAATCTCTCTTAAGTTATTTATGAACAAAAAATCTATCAAGATTTTCAACCTTATCATGCACAATACAATCAATAACATGCAAGAAAAGACTTGAAATTATTGATTATGAATTATTTGAGCTGATAAATATTACTGCATCAATTGTATTGGCTTGGTTGTATATATTATCATACTTTTAATGTTAAAACAGATGGTTGACAGTCCCCTCAAATTAATTAAGGACTCTTGTAACATCATAAACTATGGATACTTACTTGCAAACTGAGCATTGTCTCTGGGCTTGGAGAGCAGTTAACATGACAATAACAGAATAATTCTTTGGTGTTGTTTTCACATATTGTCGGAATTTATCACCATTCATTCTGATCACAGCTTTTTTGTTGTTCCATTCTGTCATTTGACTGACTTTGTCTCCAAGACTGTCCTACATGTAGCAAATTGGTAGAAATTCAATTATAACTGTATTGCAGACATTAATATCTCCTATAGATAAAATATGTGCTTCTTCTTAAATTTTAGACCATTTTAATCAGACTAAGAAATGTCTTTTTAACAATATTAAAATGTGTTTATTTTATTGCATTTATAATGGGAAAACGTTCTTGGATTGTCATTTTTATGAGAGCCCGGTTCAGTTGAAATGTTTTTATTAATGCATTTATATTTGGAAAATTTTCAAAAAATAAAGGATTGTCACTGAACATCGCTGCACCTTTGTTCGTAAGATCTATTATTTTTTAAACTTATCTTCATTAAACCTTTTAAGTGCATTTGCTTACAATACAAAATGTATACATCGGTGGTACACCCAGTTAAGCTAAATCAAGCGCGCTCGATGGACTACCAATACTTTTAAAATAGTGAAAGACGGATTGGAAAATACCTAATGCTTCAATTGTATTAAAATGAGCACTAGGGCATTGACTCGAACATAAATATTACAGATAGAAATGATTGGGGTCTGAGCAAATTCGAACCAAGAAAAATACAGGATGCCGGCTTAATCAATGTTAATTCATGATTCATAGGTGAAGTTACTGCTATATGCAAAATCAGATCTACAGAACAAATTTCACGTTTTTCTTCACCTCTTTTTTCTTTACCGCTGCATCTATGAATCCAGTAAATATCAACAATATTGCAGAAACGAGGAAGAATGCGTTGACAGTCGCCATTTTCGTCTGCAGGTACGTGGATTAAAGACGCAATTTTATTGGTTAATGCTTCTAACGCTTTTATCCAATGAGAACATTTGACACTTCACTCAGCATCTTTGGAATCGGATGGGGGTGCTTTGTTTTCAAGAGGTAGAGAGCAACATTACAAGGTAATTGTAAAAGTTTTCATCTTTGTTAAAACAGTTTTGCATAAAATTTACCCTGATATGTCGAACGCATCTGCAACTGAGGCTTCTGTGGCCCGAACACTGATATAATCAAATCAGAGTTTCCTAAACCTGTTGCATGTGCAAAAGTTTGGTAAGTGGGAAAATGCATTATCAAACATGTAGGCTAATATGAAGCATTGACTGCCTGGTGAATATTAGTGTAAAAGAAAATTGATCCTAGCAGGAAAGCAGTTGAGTAAGAGAGAAAAGTTATTTCTTTTTCTCATGTAAAACTTTTTTTTAAAACTTATTTTGGGATATTCCTCAGGACAATAAATCAGCAAGAAATTGTCGGCATGATCATGTTGATAAAGTGTGGAACGGAAATCTTAATGTACAATTAAAATCTTATGCTTTGGTTCTTGTTATTAGTCATTACAGTAAAGTTTTAATTAATGTTATGTTATTAAATGGAAGAAGTAATAACAGGATTCAAACCCAGACCCCCTGAATCTCTGGTCTGGTCCTAGAATCATGAAGCAGTTTAATACTTGTTTTCTTATATGTTTTGTTGAAATTTATGCATTTGAGTGTCCATATATAATGAAGAGTATGATTATGATGAATAACTGAAATGATGACTTGAAAATTAGTCTAAAATTTTCATGATCCTGGACCCAGGTGTTCTGCCGCCTCAGCAATCAGACGCCAGTGATCAAGCTGTCACAGATATTTAATTTGGACCTACGTACATCATAACTCAAAGCGTTATAATTTAATTCTGGTTGTAACGCGCTTTCTGATTGGCTTAAAAATTATTTTATTTCGTATAAAGAATGTTGCCTATGTAAGACTAAGTACGTCAAAAACGTATCAATATGCCTGATGTTGCGTTTGAATTTTGTACAATTTTGTACAATTTTTACGTCATTTTAAAGGTCAAATGACCGTTTTTATCTACAATGAAGAGTAAAAAAAATAAATTATAAGGAATGAATTCAATATTTATTAGTTTTATACAATATAAAATGGTTTTAAACAGTTTACGCTTTTTTATAAACCGCTTTGCAGTTTATAAAGCGTAAACTGCCCCAAACCATTTTATATCGTATGAAACAAATAAATATTGAATTCATTCCTTAAATAATGATAAATCAAATTATCAAGCTTAACCATAATTCAGCAAAGCATAAAATCTAATTACCGGTATTTAGAATACCATAAGTTAAAGAGAACATATACATGCATACAGTGTCAATCAACAACTTCTATAATTGCATGTACATGCATGTGATCTGTATGACATGAAAATTGAATTTTAAATATTAGAGCTTTTCTTCATGCAGATAAAATTAATCCAAGCATGCTCCGTGCCATTCCAAACAATGGACACACTGCCGGTAATGCAGAGGAGGAGGAAGAATTTGTACATCGACAGCAGCCTGTGGGGATCTATGGCTGGAGGAAGCGATGTCTTTATGCATTTCTTCTGTTTCTCATGGTGTTGACTATTTTAAACCTGGCTCTCATTGTTTGGATCCTACGAGTTTTGAATTTTTCTGTGGTAAATAAATAAATTAATTCTCTACATGCCAATGATAATTGATTACCAAATTGGTAATATTCATAGAATTGAAACTATGTGTAAATTAACTTTTAATATCAGTTAAGCTATAATTTAAGCTATATTTTTTATTATAATTTAAAAAAAAGGGATTTGATACCATTTAATATGATTTAGTGGCCATGCAGTTTATTTAGTTACTGTTATATGACTGTATATTAATTGTTAAGTTAACAGTTTAGAGTTATAAGTTTGAACTTGAACTGATTAAAACTTTATCCTAAGTATGTAATATTACATTTCATCATGCTTATATTTGATTCATTTAAGCATGGCATGGGGAAACTTCGAATCACGGAGAATGGGATAAGACTGGAGGGTGAAGCTGAATTTCTGGACAGCTTATACACCAACAAAATACAGTCAGTACAGGTACATGTAAAAGAGAGAGAGAGAGAGAGAGAGAGAGAGAGAGAGAGAGAGAGAGAGAGAGAGAGAGAGAGATCAACTGTACAGTCTTAATATTCACAAATAGAATTAAGGGTCCTCTATAGTACCTAGTACCTCGTGACTTTTACTTTTTATGACAGGTCGTCACTCACAACATGGTAATTTGAACACATATTGTGAAACTGATATCAAATTTGGGTGTCTATCGTTCCCTGTAGTGCAATGGATATAGCTTCGGTCTACTAACTGAATTAAGGTCCGGAGTTCAAATAAAGAAATGACTTTTGTTTTTATGAATAGAGATAAAATATTAGAAGTTCAATTTTATCCCCAAAATTGAACTTTTTTTCTAAAAAAAATTTAAAGTCGAATGCATGCTAGAATTGAATATTTCTATAATATTTAAAAAATGTAATTGATTTTAGGAAATTTTTAATAAAGGTTAAAAAAAAAAAGACATGGAAATATACATGTAGATCTACCCAGACGCATAATGCAGAGATAGCTTAAAGATTCATTTCCATTGCAGGGCAAGCCTTTACACATAGACTCTAGTAGAGACATTCTGTTGAGAGCAAGAGATGAGAATAAAAACATCTCAAGCACATTGCACAGAGTTGAGAATAAAAACATCTCAAGCACATTGCACATAGGTCTGTATGTCTATGTGTTTTGATGTGTATACATGAAATACTGTGGAATCATTTAAATTTTCGTGGATTGTGGATTTTTTGCTTATTCATGAGGATGTAACTTCCTGGGTGCGTCGGTTTTCAGTTTCTGAGTAACAAAGATAACACTTTCTAAATTTGCTTTCGTTGAGGGTGTAAGTTCGTTGGGGAGGGCTACCCGCGAATACCACGAAAATTGAGCCCTCACGAATTCTAATGATTCCACAGTATGAAGGATTTGTAATTTTTTTCACCAATCTCATTTTCATTTTAAAAGATAATTAGTCTGATGCACTCACCATTCACTGAATCATCACCACAAATAAATTAAAAAATGTAAATAATAGCACCGTTTTAACAAGCTTGGACTTTGGGCAGTACGTGACAAACTCCAATTATATATATGGAGGTTGGGTCTACTCATGGTTAACTGTCCAGCCATTGGTTAATAGACACAAATACATGTACATTGGACTGTCTAGCTTCATCAAGCGATGTACATTTCGTTGAAACAGCGTCAATTTCACACAACAGAGTAGATCTTGGCAAACAACTTTCTGATTTTGACAGTCTATGTATATTAATGAGCTTCTCTTAGTGAATTACGAGAAAGGAGTTCAATATCTGACAGCTTGTTTTGATGAGCAAACTAGATAGTAACATCCCACAGAAAGTCCAAGCTCTTGTTAAAATGGTTCTAAGTGTTCTTTGCTGTACTTTGAAATTGAGAGTATTATACCGGTACTAGTCATAATATGAAACCCTACATGAAAATTCCAGTAATTTTTAATGATTCCTAGATTATTTATCTTTCATTTGTTTAGGAAACAATAGACTTGTAGCTCAGTGCAATGAGTTTGAAGTCATTGACCACAAAGGTCAAACAAGGTTTAAGGTCTGGGACAGGGGTGTTGCCATGGAGATGGATGAGGTATACTACACAGGTAGGCAGTGTAGTTGTTCACAGAAAACATTCTTTGGTTGAATCTAGCTTGGCTTGGAAATTGAAAATGCTAAGCCGAAATGTTTATTATAAAAAAAATGTGTCAGTACAAGTATGAGTAAAGACATGTTGATTTTTAATTGGAAAATTTCAATGTTCTAGGTTCCAGTACAGTGACGTTCAATGGTTCAGTGGAAACTCCAAATATCCGAGGACCAAGAGCAAAGCCACTCAAGTAATTTTTTCTTTGCACCAATACGAAAAATTAAATCTTTATTACCGGTAATAACCATGTAAATTTATCTTGTATGGTACATGTATATGGACATACAGAAGAGTCTCTTTACCACAACATCATAATCTCCAATATTATGGATATCTTGAAGGTAATTGGAAGTTCCAACCACTGTTTATGTAATTAAACCCCTATATCCTGGAAATTTTTCCTGAGTCCCCGGACAAGAAATACAGAGGCCATTATATTAACTACAAGATGGAGAAAACTTTACTTCTTGGCAAAGACTTATCCTTGAACTTCTTCGAGGTTAAAAAAGAATACATCTACATGAATGTTTGCAATTGGTTTCTTATTGTATCGTTATTTAATCAATTTCAGGATTGAGGCACCTACTACATCCATTCACATGCATGCTGAAAAGGAGATCCGCATTTATGCACCAGCAGCTGACATGACGATCAGCACCTTAAAAGAAATACAGTTGAGGTCAAAAGACAGCATAGTAAGTACCTAAAAACATCTTAGTTCACTATAGTTATGGTTTCCCCCTAATAGAGTAACTTGTGTAAAGAGGAAGAGGTAGGGATAAATTTGTTCTACCATAAGCTGCCAAACTGACCATAAATCTGAAAATATAGAGATAGAAAGTTCATTTACCAGTACATGTAACTCTATATTTGGAAACCGTATTTGTTTACAGATCTCAGCCTTTGCTGTATGTCTACATAATCATTGTCTTGTGCATGTGTGCTTAGCATATGTTCAAACATCATAAGTGCCAAATTCTTGTTATTGATCTCCCAGCAATTTATGAACACTGCCGAACATGAACAGAGAATTGGAATATGGGGCTTTAAGATTCTGTTTTCTTGTTCAGATTTTGGACTCCTCCAAGCTGTATATTAAGAACTTGAAGGTCAGTACAGTTAGCGGTAAGCAGTCACGGCGGGGGTACCAGCTCTGTATGTGTAGTACTGGACTGCTGTTCATAGCGGACGCCGACAAAGAGTGCCAGGGAACCAGGGAGATCTGCTCCTAGATCTTCCATGGGTGTCCAGAGAGGACACCATTATGGACAGTATTTATATTGCTCATATATTAAACATGACAATCGTAAGATATATTTTGTTACAAGGCTGCTGCTCAGCTTATTCACTTTGCCTGCATGGTGGCCAATAAAACCATAAATATACATGTATTTGATATTTTCTATAGTATACAATCATGCAGGTGCTACCGGTAATCTGTAAAAGTTTGAAAATGAATGTAATTTATTTTTGTACTTACTTGATATCTATTTTATTATTATTGATTATTAATGGGGTATGTGTCACAATTGTTTTGGTTTTTTTTTTCTTTACATATTTGAATATTTTTTAGGTGCCATAAACCTTAATGTATACCAATTTACAACAGATACTGTTTACATGTACATATATATCAGAAATGCAATTTTGGTTTGATTGCTGTGAAGTGTATAATTTTTCAGGTAATGTTGAATTTTGTTATTTATGCAAGTACAAAATGTAGATATTTAATCACAGGTAACTTAATCCAAGAATTCAAAATTACATGTAGATCTATACATGTATATACATGTTATAAAATACAGTGGGTTCCATTTAATCTGATAGCAGCTAAACAGATATTTTGGATATATTCAACATAACATTGAAATACAATTCTACATGTAGTTGTGTATTACATGTACATAAAGTAATAGAAATTGTAGTCAAGTGATTTAGGTGTAATTGTTTTGATAAATGTGCCAAAATATTGCTTCATGTTCTTGTATAATTGTGCCACCTTGAGGGGAGAGGGTAGATTATTTTTCAGTTATTAATTTTTCCATATAGATATATAGCTGCCGTATTGTCTGAAAGTTAAATAAATACTTCAACGTTACCAAACTTCATATGCAGGATGGCCACTATGAAATGTGAAAGGTCGCCAGTTTTACTGCCATATTTTATTTTGCATTGAATATATCTATATAGGGAATATGTTATACACTGTACGTGCATTTCTTGCTGATAAATAATTTGTTTTGTATTTCAAATGCATTTTTATTTAAAATCATTATGAATTCCATTACTATGCTAATAATTTGTGCCTTATTATCTGTGTGATATGATAACATGTATTGAAGATTGTAATTAGACAGTGCTAACTGTGATTAACATGTCACATTGTAAAACTAATATTAAGGTAACAGTCAAACTACTAGCTTGTATTTACAAATGTGCATGCATGTTAATTAATGCTAATTGTAGTGGCTATTTAATTAATTCCCCTACCTCATTCACAATATGGTGCTCTTTGTGAAAATTTTTATTCATGTTTACATGATAAATGTACATGTAGTTACATGTGTAATCTGCACAACAGTTGTTGAGAAAATGTCACAAAAGGAAAAAAGCTAAATGAGAAATTGCTGTAAAACTAGGTTATAACAAAATTCTGAAGATGCATTCCTAAATAACTAGCTATGCTTCATTCGTTATTTCTTATGTATATTTATGATTAATTTATAAAAATGTTTGGCAAATTTAATTAATTGTACTGGAAAAAATTGTTATAAAATATGTAAATATCGCTGTTATTGTTAACTCTTATTCAACACAATATCTGTAAATGACGTGTTATATCAAGAGTTGGTTGTAAAACCTAAAAAATTTAACAGAAAATATTAGAATGTTGCATAGTCGTATACTCTAAAATACACTTCACTCTATTCAAGTTATTAATGAGTTTTACTCTAACGATTGATACACATGTAAGTTTTTTAAAATTGAACTTTGAGATGAAATCAATTGAATTAAGCTCTTTACTTTCTGCAAATACATTCATTTGCAGAATCTTATCTTTTTCCAAAAAATAAAATATCTTTTTTTTTAAATTATATTACATGAAATTTACATAAAACAATGTAAAAAAAAAAGATGTACCTTGTACACTGTAGTAATGCATGAATGATCAAGAATTTTTTTGTCTATTTTTGTAGATTAACATATTGAAAATTATTCTTATAGATGTAGATTTATGTATATTAGTATATTTATATTTGTAGATGAACAGAATTAAATATTTTGAATGTTAGATCTTTAATTTTTCCTATCAAATATGTAAGTTCAGGATGGACATAATTGTACAGTGTACTGGCAATATTAGCCAATATTTTAAGGACAATTAAGGTGCAAAAATTTAGTTTATACTACTGCAATTTGCATTAGTAACTGACTTGTGCAATATTTCATTATTCGTTTTGGTGGGGAGGATTGCAATAAATTTTTATTATCCAAATAATGCCAAAAAAGGATACAAAATGCATTACAGAAACACATACCTTTTAAAAAGTACATGTACATTGTACATGTACTAGAACTTACATATTACCGGTAATGTTCACATAGAGAAATATGAAGAAATTCATAACTGTTGTCACTACAGTATGTTCAAGGTTATTTTTGCGCCTATTATATTCACCCCATCATGGTTGTAAAAAAAATTTTACACACTGACAATTGTATTAGAAAAGGAGGAATGAGCTACATAGGGCTCGAACCTTGGACCTAGTTTGAAAACCAATGCTCTACCGACTGAGCTTAAGGTGGAATAACACACTCATTAAAAGTCACTCAAATTAACAGTTAATAATTTGATTATGAAAGATAAGATAAAAGACAGTAAATATGTCAAATAAGCAAAACATTTGCAGTTTAGGGATAAAAAATGAATGTCTAAAAAATCAAATTCAGTAAGTAACAATAAGAGCCCTAAATGTGGGATTCGAACTTGGGATGTACGGATCACAAGCCCAACACTTTATCCACTCGGCTATGGAATAAGTAACATGTTGCCATATCGATAAAATCCTTTTAATAAAATGAAATGTCGCTTCAATCAGAGGTCAGCCATTTTGTGATGATGTGTTATTCCACCTCATTCAAGAGTTATCCCACTAGCTAGTAGGAGTGTGGCAGTACTGAGCCTATATTATTACTAAATACACACTATTACACAATTTAAACTAGAACTGTCCTAATGGGACTAATACCCCCGCAAGGCTAATTTCAGACGGGACAAATAATTGAATTGAATAATAAAGGTTTGGAACACAAACAAAACAAAAATTCTAGAATTGTAAAAAAAAAAAATTAGTTAAAGAAAATTTAAAATCAAAATTGTCAGAATTTCACTGTAAATACCAGTACATATCTATAACAGTAATATATTTACAAATGTATGTATCTAATGATATAGTTTTTTTTTAAATTCAATTGATTTAAAGAGAAACCAACAAAATGACAATAATCCCTCCCTTTGCAGTAAATGGAAATACCGGTAGCCAAGCAATGCTCTTCTGTTGATAAAACTTTCAATATCCTTCTAATAAGAGTCTTGACAGATGCAATTAGTTGTTTCAAATTTTCCTCACTTTCTCCTATGTCACAATGGAACTCCATATCAGAAAATTGATCCCATAGGACAATGATTTTCTTTGATGAGCTTGTTAAATTCAATAAACTCCCAAAACATTACCATAATTACCATACTATGTAAAAATATGTAAAAAAGAAAATTTAATATTACAAACAATTTTAAAATTGCCAAAACACTACAATCATATCAGTAATTTTGAATTTCATTTAAATTAATGCCCAATAGGGTCACTTCATCGATTTACTTGACAAATAAATTTAAACAACCTCTAAAAATAGTTTAACTTCTTTATTAATAATGATATTATTTATTTCCTTATAATGATAGAACTTTTGGTTTACATGAAACAGTTTTAAAATGGCCCCAAAACCATCACCCATTTTACAGATTATCAATTTCCCCTAAACACATGCTCCATCTGAACCATGGCTCAGATAATGGCTCCCTTGGGACAAATGAATTCAGCCACACTTGTCTTTGATGTTCTTATTAGCTCCTAAGAATTTATCATTGACAAACAAAAACTTTGCATTGTCAGTTGATAGAATACTTATAAAAAATAATTTTTTTTATTAATTAAGACATAAAGACAAATAACATCCATCTGGATGTATTTATATAAATATATTTTAGAGTGTTTTAATACTATTAATTAATAAAATCTGTAAGGATTACCTCCCTTACTTTTCAACATTAGTGTACAATATATAGAATAAGGAAAATGAAAACTGTCATAAAATCATTAATTCTTGTCTGATCTTAAAAAAAATTGCAGGTGCACATCTTCAGATGGTGTTCAACATATGTACAAATTTTCAAACTGTTCCATACAGTAATAAAAAATTCTATAGGGGGGACAAAGTTGCGTCTACAGACAGACGGACGGACAGACAGACGGACAGGGTGAAACCAATATACCCCCCTAAACTTCGTTTGCGGGGGTATAACAAATGGGGTGAACTTAAACTAGGGCAACAATTTTCCTGTATTCAGTACTGCCTTGGAAAAGATAATGGAATCACAACAGTTACTATAAGATTGAAGTTGAATGTTTTTAATATAAATTCTTAATCAAATCAATATGTTATCTGTGCAGAACAATCTTAATAATTGATTAAAGTTATAGAAGTTCAACACCATAAACTTAACAATCTACTAAGTAGATGGATCAATTCTGTAGCTATTGTTTTATCATTACCATTGGATCATAGACAAGGGTAGTCTTTTCCAGATATACATATACCGGTACTCCAATGCATTTTGTATATTAACATTACAAGAAAAATTCTTTTTCTTTTCTTCATTTATTGAGTTTTGACATCAAAATAACAACATATATGTATAAAATTCATAAGAAAAAACAAAAAAAAAAGTTGATTATGGACTGTTTCAGAACTAATCCATTGTAAAGACAGGATTTATTACTGATCAAAAAAAAAAATAAATATATGGCTGATGTACAAGTACTTTTCTTTCAAAATAGATTAGTACATAATAATATGGATTTGAAACTGTAATGTACATCTCATTCAAGAACATCTCCCCCCCCCCCCCCCCTTCTCCGAAAAAAAATACCCCAGGTATATGGAATCATAAAAGTGTTTCTGAAAAATTAGCACTCAAATTTATATACATAAATGTACAATGTACGACATGCTGTCTTTCATACGTCAAATGAAAGTTCTTTTGTATAAAATGTGGTTTTGTAAATAAAGAACACAGAAACTTGCACAGAACACAATGAATTTTTAAATTGTAAAATCCATACAGCCAGAGAGACCCTGCTACTTCATTTGCAGTGGTAATTGTACAACTGTATACTGCACACGTAGACAGTAAAATGAACTTGATGCCTAACCTTCCAGACATTTTTAAAAATACATTGACTTTGTTCAACTCTCCCTTTTACTATTATAATTCAAGATTTTGAAAATCAAATGAAATTAGATTTTTGTCTGTAGATTGAAATATAACTGTTCCGCTTGCATTATGCAGCATATAACTTGCCTAAACAGTCCAGATATTATTTTACATTTGAGCAATACAAGTGTTTGTAAAAAATAAAATAACAACACACATACATACTTCATTTTTGAACAAGCACCACATTATAAATTGAAATTTATGTGCATGTACCACAAAAAGCTTTCTTCCTTAATATATTTAATATAAGAAGATATGTCTTAAAGTCAACAACATTTTATATATAGCTCTTTCCAAAAGGAGAAAATAATCCAGGTATATTCAACATCCCAAAATATACATATATGTGGCAATAATATATTTCCTAAAAGAGCTCAATGTATACCTAGTAAAAAAAATCAAAACATATATTGCACTTGCTTGTGTAAAAGTTGTATTAATTTGAAACAAACACAATAACACCAAAAACCCATAAATTATACTACATGTACTAGCTAAGGAAAGGGAAAAAAATGAAGAAGAAACAAAATAAATCATCTTAATATCTACATACAGCTCTAAAAATGGCTAAGATTTAAATAGAACAAAAGGCAGAAATATAACGCCAAAAAAAATTTACATACCCCAGTATACATGTACTTCTTGGTTTGGAATAGTATAAAATCAAATTCTCATATAGGGTTTACTTTAACCATTTATTTCCATCCATAAAATCATCATTCAGTACATGTATGTCATTCTACTTTTTTTTTAAACCATGCAGGCACCACCAAAAAATACATCATTCTGAAAATTGAGCACACATGCAGTACTATTAATTGTGTGACAGTAACATTCAATGTACTCATCATTCACTCAAAATCATGAATTCCTAACAGGTATGAATTATTGTGTTCATGCATGCAACATCAATTCAATGAAAGTAAATGTACTGGGACTTATTTATATAATAAAAAAAATTAAGAGTATCTGGTACACGTAGTATGAGACAAGGGGGCAGACTTAAAATGTGTTCTCCTCACAGACTAATAATGAAAGAGAGAAATTTTTCAGAGATCTAGGAAAAGGAAGTGTAACACTAAACTGAAAAAATACATGTATTGATAATATACTATACACTGGGGTTTTTTTTTTCAAGAGAAGTTTTATTGTAAATTAAAACTTCTGTAATATTCTTTTGACAGTATGTATCGCATTATAATTAAAACACAGTGACATACAATGGCAAGAGGTTTGCAAATGGAACTCACTGCAATGACCTGGGATATGTGTGATTGTGATGAAATAAACCTAGTATGTAATTTTTTTTATTTGACCTAGGTAATTAAAATTACATGAAATTATTATTCTTTATGCTGGCACTGTATTCTAATTGTGACAATTCATCTCATAAGCACTTTGCTGCAGTAGTTTTTACTAGCCCTTCTCTAGTTTTTATTCTTTAAGAAAAAAAAAACCAACAAGGCTTTAGTTGCTATGGTTTTGATGGCCATGAGTATTGGAATGTCAGTGTTGTTGATGGTTGCTGCCATTCCATGTACCTGGTAGTATTGACAGTAACTATCAAAGGTTTTTGGTTGCTGTAGATTGTTGCTGTGAATCCATGGGATTCATGGTTGCTGTAATCAGTTTGCCATCAAATGTCAGTAATATAGGGGTTGCTGTAATTTGTTGCAGAGTGTAATGACCAGTTGGTGCTTGCAGTGTATATGTACATGTATATATACACATGTAGTTCTGACTGTTATTGTGATTACCAGAGTTTTGTGTTGCTGGCTTGTTGCTGTGTATTCTGTCAGTAACACTGTAACTGGCAGGCTGCACTTTGTTGGGTCGGCTGGAGTTTGGCAGATGGACAAAAACAGAAGGCTAGTCCAGCCCCTGCTCTACACTGACTTATATCGTTGGCATTCTCCCATCTGTAATTAGATAAATAAATGTAAAGTTACAAATAAAGGAACTTAAATCTTTATCATGACAATTCAGACAAACTTAATCAAAATCAAAAAAAAAAAAAGTTTGCTGCCAAAAAAGAATTTCACTTTATTTCTAAACTTTTGCACCTTCCATGTTGACAATTTTTTAAAAATCAGAATGCACTTTTTATTGGCCCTTTAATCATATCACTCTATTGTTTCTCATTTAAGGGATCTTACAACTGTACATTTATAACTCAACATAGAAGGTTGTACTTGTATTTTAAGATAACAGACACTAATGTGTAACAATGATGATACAAATCATCAAGGAATTCTTTTTATTTTACTAACTGACAAAAAAATTCATAAACATGTATCAAAGATTCTGTATAGTTCTTTTTAATCATATATATTTCCTTTGAATTCCCATTAAAGTATTGGCATTGACCATATGAATATACACGTAGTTCAGTAAAACAGTCTGGATGGCCTTTGCGCATTAGTACATGTCTGTCTGATTATAGCACAGCATATCACACTAAACTTAAAGACAACAAGTTGTGCAAATATAATGAAACACATAAAACAGAGGTTACATACAGGTTTACAATTAACAAATAATAATGATGAAGGAGAATTAAGTTGCAAACTCATGCTCCATCCCATTCACATCATATATCAATTAGTACAGTGTAGAATAAAAAAAAAATTTGTTAAAATTGATAAACAACTGTACAACTCCAGCAAGCTAAAAGAGGATAAAATATATAGTTGGTTTAACTAAATCTGTATAATTATATAAATACATTTTATGAGCCCCCTCCCCCTCCTTCTGACACCACTGACAACAATTATTTATAGTAACTACATATCAAAGAATACAAACAGGTACTAGCTAGTACATTATATTGCCTTTTCCAATATAAGTAACAAGATTAATGTAAACCAATACATGTATATATGACAAAATCGTGGACTATATTTCTATGAGCACATTCTGTAACACTGTATTAAATTGTACACGTGTTACTGAATACAAAATCTGTGTTTAAGTGCTATTGACATGCAGGTGAGAATACCTGCACAAATGCCACAGGAGATGAGCATGGTGGATGTATAAGAGGCATAGGATATCCCCGCCCCAGCTCTGCAATTCCCTATACTACTGACAAATGTCCACCTTGTAAGCAAAGATATCACAGATGTTGTTTATGGTTAGATAAAAGGGAAGGTATACAAGAGTTTACGGTGAAGCGCTTTAATAGCCAAAAAAGCAATTTTTTTAAAGCCACACACACCTTTTTTTTTATTCAGTTGCAATACCAGGTAGCAAAAATTATCATTCAGTGCAATTATACTATGGTACATATAAGTATTTGTGAGGAATGAGAAGTTTTGCATTTAATACTGTAAAAAAAATAGCAAATGAAGTCAAAAAAAATTGTAAAGTTAGTTGTCAAATTACATTTAAAAGTAACTGCTTTAGATTTTGAATGTACATGTGAACATGTACACACAACTATGTTACTCAGGACAAAAACATAAAACAACTTACTTATCCTCAATGGGATCATAGGATTCAACAGAGCTCAGGTAATTGGAGCCGTCATGACCCCCCACAGCATACATCTGACCCCCCAGGGAGGCCACTCCAACCCCTCCCCTACAACAAGACATCCCAGTAACAAAGGTCCAGGTATTGGTGTGGGGGTCGTATTTCTCACAGGAGTCCAGGGGAGAACTGTCATCAAACCCTCCTGATTCAAAATTCAATAATTAAGGTTCATGACAATCTGTGACAACTGATAACTAAATACAGATTTTATTTATTCCAATAAAACTACATGATTCTATGCCAAGATTGTACAATGTACTACATGTAATAAAAATATATAATTCTGTTATTTTCTGAACCCTTTACACATTAATATGATATTCATTGATGCATGGGATCAATTGCTGCCATGTCAGTTTATTTTATAGTTATTCAAAAAGGGCAATAATTAAATAAGCTAAAAGAAATCAAATGAGTTATTCCTTCTATCAAATCTTGCAATACAAAATAAAAAGAACCCTGGTACCTGCCTGTGCATTATTCTGTAGGGCTATTTTTTCTGGTCTTAACATATACATGTACCTTCTTTTCTCTGAATTCCTTACCAACAACATAAAGGTAGCCATCTAATTCTGCTACCCCAGCCCCCGCTCTGTGGCGGTTCATGGGAGCTATGAAGGTCCACTTATTCAGGAGTGGATCATACTTTTCACATTTATCCAAGGATGAGATTCCATCATTTCCACCAACAGCATAAATGTTGTCCTGATATAGAGTAATATACATTGGAAATGTTTAGTATCAAGGTGCATAAAGTAAAACAATAATGCATTAAGAATTACAAACTTTCATGGTACCATGCAGTATGCAAGGATTACAGGTACATAAAATCTCATGATGTAAAGCATATATATTTGAAGTTGCATTGCATAAATATATGCTATTAAACAATATTATTTAAATATTAATGAGATATCTTTTAAAAATACTTTCAGCTCAATTTTCACATGTTAAAATCAGAGTGGAAAAACCTGTATAACAAGTTATAAAAATTCTGTCTCAATGAAAATGAAGATAAATACACAACCCTCTAATGTATACACATTGTCTCATAGCAAAAATCAAAAATGTGGCCTACTTTCAGTGCTGTGACTCCTACACCTCCCCGGGGGATGTTCATGTTGGCCACCATTGTCCATTGGTCTACAGAGGGGTCATATCTCTCCACCAGGCTGTAACATGTGGAGTCATCTAGTCCGCCTACAGCATAAATCGCTGCTCCTAGACAGGCCAGAGCAATTCCTCTTCTACAATACATGTGTTGAATATTTAATCAACCTTGCTTCATAA
This sequence comes from Magallana angulata, assembly GCF_025612915.1. Lineage (NCBI taxonomy): Eukaryota > Metazoa > Mollusca > Bivalvia > Ostreida > Ostreidae > Magallana > Magallana angulata. The sequence goes on along the minus strand of NC_069117.1, from coordinate 30,766,637 downwards.
AAACCATCTTGAATACAGCTAGTGGCATGAAGGCTCTTTATATAATGATTTTTGGTAGACAAATTTTAACCATGATTCTTTGCCAGCAAGATGACTGTAGAAATCGAAACGAACATTAACAGTATTATATGCAGACCAGCATAAAAATTTCATTAAAATCCTTGATGAAAGTTACAATAAGTTACTTTGTTAAATTCTAGAGGGTGGGGGAGGTGTTACTTCTTCAGTTTCAGTGGTTATTTTTTTTCTTATATCAAACATACCTGGGTGTGGACATGGGTTTGACTGAGGATTTCCAAGTGTTCAACGCTGGATCAAAAACTTCACCACTTTTTAGGTGCTTTGTGCCATCATGTCCCCCAATAGCATACAACAAACCTATTGTTATTCAAAGAACAATATTTTAACAATTTCACTTATAAGCGTCTCTCATTTAATCAAGAACTTAAAATCAAAATGTTAATATTTCAAAATGTTACAGACAATTTTATATATTCAAAGGACTTTAGTACTGTGACTAATCTATTAAGTATTCTAATAATTCATCATTTATATGTTTACAAACGAGGAAATAAAAAATAATCATATACATTCGAAAATTGTATTCTATCATTGCTAAATGAATCGAAATTATATGCAAAGGACACAAAGAGATTTTATCACAAAAAGGAAACTAATAAATCACAAAATACAAAGTTGTAACAATTAAATTAGCACTTCCTTGTTTTGAGATTTTTCCATGAACTTGCTGAACAAAGCTGATCTGATTACAGTTATGGAAAATTTTGCTTTATGAAAAGAAAATAATCCCAATCCTTTAAACATTTCTAGCTTTTAAAAATTACTGTCCTCCAAACACTGACCTCCAGAACAGCAAACTCCAACATGGCGCCGCCTGGTGTTCATTTCACTGACCTGGAACCAGCGATTTCTGCGAGGGTCATAGACCTCGATACTTTTGAAAGGGTCGCCAGAAGCTCCCCTACCCCCAACACAGAACAGGACACCTGAAAAATATAAATAATCTTTAATCTCAAAACCATGACGTACATCAAACAATTTTTCAAAGCCTTATGATTTAACAGTATTATATGTATCAGGTATCTGCGCATCTTAAATCTTTTATCTCAATACCATGCATATAAAGTCAGGTTTGCAGTCTTACCAAACTTATATTCAATTAAAATAGTGAAAACAAGTATAATGGTGCTAATATCAAATTTTTCAAAAGTTCTGCCCCCCCCCCCCCTCCCCCAAATTAAACAAGTAAAATCATTAATCTAACCTGCATAGCTTTTCCTAGGCCTTGTGTTTTCAGATATTCTAACATTGGACACCAGGCTAGCTAAGGACATCTGATAGGCCTTTGCTTCATCCACATAGTCTCTACATTCCAAGTCCTTACGAATCAATTCCTCTGTAGCCACTGTCTGCAACAAGTAGGCAGGGCTCAGCAATGGCAGCTTGATTTTTGACATCAGTTTCCCTAGATGACATTTGCGATTTTCCGTGTCCATCTTTACCCATTTCATAACACCCTCGTAAATCTGATTCTCATTCTCTACATTCAGATCAGGGGAGGAAACCAACTTCTCCAAGAGGTCAATGGGCAAGGTTTTGAACTCTTCTGTATCCACCACTTCCAAGAAATTCTCAAGGATATAATCGTCGGCCATTTTGATTAACTCTATCCGATTATGTTGATGTGCGAAATTGTGAACACCGATGCAGTTGGTTGGATGCAGGTGCTTCTTCATGAATTCACAGCATGCTTTAGCAACCATTTCAATCTGAAGAATGGAAGCTGCATATAGAATGGGCTGCACATTTTCAGTGGTGAGCTGGACTTTAGCTGTGTAAGCATATTGCACTAATTTTTCCATGGCGCTCTCGTCTATGTCATGAATAGTGACCTCCCTTTGTCTGCTCTCCGTCATCTCCGACATGAACATGGTGCGAAAATAATTACTGACCGAGGAGAGAATAACTCGATGACATGAGAAAGTCTTCTCTCCCACCTTGATATCTATGTCACATAGCTGTCCTTTCAAGTAATAGTCATGAAATGTCTTGAAACAATTCCTGTAGTGGTTTTTGGACTCGATTTCCTGATTCACAGAAATCTCCATGTTAAGTTGATCCATGGTCGCCATCTTCTTCAGAATTCCAGACTTTTTGTCACTCTGGGGCTCAGAGGCAAACTGAGGTTTGGGGGGAATCGGTGGTGTAAGCTGATAATCCGGTAAACTATCTGACCTGTGAGGGAGAGGTGGTCCCTGGGCCATCTCCAATAACCTTGTACCTATGATTGAAGGTCAGTGAGTGTGATCCAGATGATGAAAATGTGCGTCTAACTAGGCAAAGATTGCACTTCATAGCCCAGTTGCTCATGCACTTGCACCTAGTTTGACATGTTTGAGTGAATCATTGTTGCACTGCCCCAATCAATCATGGGTCTATCTTCATTTAACACTGTCTCCTGTAATTAAAGTGTGAAAATAAAAATTTCATATCAATATCATTAATTTCATGAAAATAAACTGTTCATGCTAAAATCTTCAGAAATGTTGTAACATTAAAACAGAATTTGTAATTTAAGTAAGAAAGGGTGAAATTCTTAAAGCAAACATAAACCGTGCAATACAAGCCATTTTATTTCCATTAAAGCCTTTAAAATTGGTTGACCAGGCAGCTTTGCAGCTTGGTGTCTAATCTTAAAATTATATCGTTGATCATTCAAAAAAACTATAAGAAATATTCTGGAAATTTTACAATTTATGGCAATACGGAGCTGTTAGATCATTAAAAATTTAATAGATATACATACCGATTAGTGCTCTAATACAAGACTTTTAATGTTCATATGGTCAATGTTTATTACAATTTACAATTTTTTCAAACATGTCAAATGAGACAACCTGGTAGTGGTAACAAGGATGAAAGCATTTTAGGTAAAAGAAAAACCAATATTGAATGTGATCTTGTCCAATTTTTTTTTGCTCAATGGCCTGGATAACATCTAGGGAAAGAGCTTCATCAGGGCTCTCAATTGTCAATAATTTAATTGGGCCGTTCAAGAGCCCAATTCCAAATTCAAAAAGGGTCATTCTTTTTCCAGTATTAAGTGTTAATTTTTCCAATACTCATTTCTCCCCAAAATAAAATGTGACGATCAGACCGGTTTAAATATAGTTCAGTTGGTAGAGTACCTATAGACTAAAGACTCAGAAAAGGGGTGCTTACAAAATGCCACCGATGTCTGGTGGCAAATTATACCATCAGTGAAAAGAATAATTTACTTATGACCAGCTTACATTCATGTTCACAAAACATGTTTTTTCTTATTCATTTTATGAACGATGAAAACCATCAGGTAGTCTACCATTATTATAAATACCGGTACCTGATTTTCTTACACGTCCATTCCCATTCAGCACTCCGACAACTTTAAAAAATGTGCATTCACTTATCCACAAAATCAAAACTGTTAAAACAGCACATGTCAAATTAAAAATAAACGTTATTATCGTGAGGTGATCATCAGGCTGATGTTGTGATTTCGAGAAAATTCGAAATGGCAGTAGCATTGCTTTAACGTACACATGTAAGTTCTACTTGCGCAAAACAAACTATTGACGAGCAAGTATGATATGTATTGGTTTACCTTTAAATGGGCGAACAAGTACTGACAACAAACAGTACAGACTAACTCAGTAGCTGTTGATTCTTCCTTCGCACTAATTACGCATGCGCAGATAATAAAACTGGTGCGGATCCAGAGAGGTGTAAATATTACAAATGGCAAAAAAAAGACAATTTCAAGTTGTCAAATGAAAAATTAATTAATTTACATGTAACGTTCAATAAAAATATCAATATCACTGATTTAATTATGTTTATGTTTTGTTTCGTATTTTTTTGGGTGTATTTTTTTTATAAGAACTTTTTATCTCTATTAACAGTATTTGCAAATTATATACTAATCTAACTTAAACAATGATTGATTTTTTTGCATTTGGTTTATTTAGCTTACTATACAAATTATAGAAGTTTACTATGATATACTGTCATTAGTTACACTTAATAAAATAATTATTTCGTTATATAATGTCTCTAAGAGTTGTGTCATAATATAATTCTCTATGGAAAAACAAACCAAAAAAGAACAGTTGTAATATAAATAAAGTTAAGTATGATTTTATTCACAGAATATGATGAGGTAAAAAGGAATACATGTAATACATTTTGCACATTAATACATGTATGCAAACATATAAACACAATTAATCAACAAATAAATTAATTGAGCCTATTTAATCAAACCAAATGATTTACAATCCAAGTTGGTTTAGTCAGATAATTATCATATGATAAACAAGACTTCAGAAAATAAGGGTAAATCCCCAAGAAACGGAAAAAAGAAAACTAGCATCTTTCTGTGTCAGTCATAAGAGGTTAATTAAATTCATATTTATCCTCCTCTAACCAAATAATAAACTTCAATAGTTTTTTTTCTATCACAAATCACATCAGAATTATATGTACAAATTTTGGAAAGGAAGTAAAATATACCCCAAAACTCATATAAATGCATGATCAAACAGTAAACAAATATGTTGCAATATATACATGAACAAATATCAACAGCTCTTTGAATTTTTCAGAAAGATAGTTCTTAAAAGTTTGCTTGCTGTATTATAAAGATGACAATTTTTACTCACAAGCAAAAACATGCAATTCTACAGACAGGCAGCCAACATCACATATAGCCATTTCTATTTACAGTTTAAGTTATTTAAATATATACAACAGTTTTAGATGAATACATGTAAACATTTTGTTTCTGAATCAATATCCTTGGATGGGCATATTGTATAGAGCAGATTTGTCTAATTGTTTTACTTCAATCTCCTTGAATTGCACACTTGGTTCTCTTGACATTGGTAAAGGATTGTCTGAAAATATAAGATTCAAAAAAATTTAATTAACAGTTCATGTATTCAATGAAATGTTTTACTCAGTATATATAAAAAATGATTCTTATTAAAAAACAATGACTGTCACAATTAATGAAGATTAAATTTTAACCGTAATAAATTTCAATTATCCACATGCATGTATATAAGCACAGATTACACCATCCGATATCATTCAATTGATATCAGATGCAGAATAATGAAAAAATAAACTTTAAAATCTAAAAATAATAAATTATGTTGCATGTATAAATTAATTGCTATTAATTTTACCTTCTCCGCCTGGTTTCTGACTAGGATCCACTGTGAAAGTGTGTTGAGTGCTCTCTGCATCAAAGGTTGGCTGGGAGGGCTGGGGAGGGGGTCTCCTAAGGCACTTCTCCCCCAGGGTGGGCTTGACGTCAAACCTTTCTGGGTTCTCAAATCTCTCCAGATTTCTGTGTTGGATGTGGTCATTTATGATTTTCTGAGCCTTAAAAGAATAAGAAGAACATTGTTATAATCTGAATGCCAAAAGTAGAATACAATTAATACTTGTGATCTGAATCTTTTATCAATTATAATTCCTGGTACATAAAAAAATACATGATCATTAAAGTCAATGATTAAGATATTCCCCTTCATTCATAGAGATTAAAAGATATATTACCATAATTACCATTTCATATATAGTTGTTTAAAAAGGGCGAGAATTTTCTATTCTGATCAAAAACATAACTGATATTAAATCATGAATGAACAAGAAATGTACAGAAAAAAATGAAGAAAAAAATAAAGTCAGAAATAATGACTTGGAAAAACTCAAATTCATTGAACAAACTCAACAACTACAAAAACATTATTGGATAAACCTTCAGACACCATGCACAATTCTAAAAGACCAAGAATTTTTTTAAATACTTTTCTTATTTCTAAAAAATGCATTTTCTGTACTCTAAATTTTTCAAATCTTATAGTGTATCTCCGATTAAGATGATAAATAGCTTTCAATTGTTCTTTTCTCAACTTGTATTTATAAAGCAATGATTTAAAAGTTTTAATCAAATTAAGAAATGTAAATGACTGTTTATACACATGCATCTGTCAATTATAAATAATCCGTCATCATCATACCTGATCCCTTATATAACTATAATTTATCTGAAAATGGTTACATATTTTGGTTACTTTGAAAATGAGTTCTAGGCAGTGGACAGTTTAAAATCCTTCATACAGAATTAGAGATTAGTGATCTTTACAGTAAAAAGTCTTTTTCTAAAGAATCACAACATTTACTTTAGTTCGTCACTAAATTAATATTGCATGCTTATGCATTGTATTAAAATCTAGGTAATACCTTTTGAGCATTGAGTATGAGGTTGGGGTCAGCCATGGTTTCAGTAATACGGAGGTTGTTTTTGACAGCTTTTGAGGCAGTAGATCTGGCATGCATTGGAAGCTGCAACTGGTAAGCACTGTCTGTGAAATCCGCCTCAAATTCCGAGGGTTGTTTCTTCACCCTGATTTAAAAAAGAATGTACTTACTATGATCAGCAATAATGACTTCATAAATTAAAGCATATCAGATTAATTTCCAATACTGGACTCTCCTTGAATTGTATATATCAAACTTCTGAATAAGTTTTTATTTTTTTCATACAAAAAGAAGAGAATGACTCAAAGAATCATTTATATAATAGGAAAATTATAATTTTTTTGACAATGCAAATGGTTGTAAAATGCTTTTGCCATTAGCATATACAGTTAACTTGGTCTTATATAATATACATGCAGCTTAGTACAAAATAAATACTTTACAGACTTTATTAATTACGATTGAAAGATTATTATACACTAGCCATACACTCCAAAAACAAACAACACTGAACATAAACAAGTGCACCCATTAGTACAATTCAGTTGACAGTGGTTAATCAAAATTTTTGTCAATAAAGAACTTAATATTAAATTAAAAGACCATGAGATGTGATCAAGATACTACATGCAGTTGTAGAATTTTTGCCAAATTTGTGCCTCCTTATCTGATAATTTTGAGGTGAATTTTGCTGCATTTAAACATATTAATACTTGATGCAATCATCCATCACAAAATTCTCAGATTAAAAGGTGCAAACACTGCATTCATAAGGAGAAAATGTAGATTACTGACATATAGAATCGAACCAGATTTATAAAGTTAGAAAGAAAGATGTAAACATTTTTTTAAGTTGTAAATGTTGAAAAAATTTGTTACTGTTGGAGTTTACCTTCACCATAAACAGTGTCAAGAAGTTGCATGGTCATGTGATATCATTATGAATAGTGAAAAATACAATTCTATCCTGCTACAAATCATATAATTTTTTTTTTTAAATGATAAATCATAGTAATTAAGTTTTCATATTGATAAATGTTCAACCAAAAGATTTCAAGAATGTTCGAGAAACATTTTTTTAAAAAAATTGACCATGCATCCTCTGAACATGCAGACAACAACAGTGCAGCTGACACACACACACCTGGCAGATACCCACTTTCTGTTGGTCAATAATTCATAGATCCTCTCACACAGGGCAGGAGCTGCCCCCTCCTTACAGTGAATGGTTCCCTCTATCAGTTCTTCTGGAATCTCCAATTTGTGACGTTTTATAAACTGTACAATAAAAGTAAATCTGTTAACTTTAAATTTAATTTACGGCACCAAATTCGAACAATGACCATGCGTATGTTATAATAAAATATTCTGTAAGTGAACATTTTTCCACAGTACATTACCAATTTCAATAGGCTCCAGTTCTTTAGTTTAGAGTCTAATGATGTGCCATTATTATAAGAATGCATCTGAATGTCTTGTGGGAAGTACCACGAAAATATTTCAGCTATCAGGTATCCATTTGTTAAATCCCTGGAATCAAAGTTCAGATGCATGACATGTTCTTAAAAGGATTTATTTAAGGAGTATAATTAACGATAACATAAAGCGCCTATAAACACAACAAATATCTGTTACGTACATGTATGCAGATAAAAATGAAGTGTAAAGAGTAAAATTTCAGGATTTAAATAACTTTTACAAGTAAAAATCTAACAATTATGATAATTTGATTTACCATTTTGCTTGTTTTATCTGCCAAGTCAAATCTAAACTTTGTATCCACTTTAAAACCTCTCGTGGTAAGCCAGACATCTTTTCAGCTTTGTTCGTTGTTATGAGCAACAATAAAGTCCATATAAAGCGCTTGTGTCTACGCGTAGATCATCGAAATTTCAATGCGTCTCTACAACCCAGTTACTAATATTTTAAAAATTTGAACCATTCATGGTTGAACTTCCGGAATATCGCTAAGAGTCTTTCAAGGGGAATAACTCTCATTAAACTTTTATTCTACACCAAGGTTCGTTGCATTGATCAAATACATTAACAGTGGGAGTTGTAATTAATTGTAGTTTCGCAATGATTGTTATTTTTACAATTCACTATTTTTTTTTTAAACCTAAAATAAATAATTTCAGGATATCAAATACGTTTAAGAGAGAGAGAGAGAGAGAGAGAGAGAGAGAGAGAGGGAGAGAGAGAGTAAACAAAAAAATATATTTCACTGTAGACTTCATTTCTTTTATTTAGCAGCAAGTTTCAATTTCAAGAAAAAAAAATATACATTTAAAAGACCTGAAATATCCACACTTTTAATAAGAGGTCTGAAAATCTGTCACCACTGAATAAAGTGGATTTTAAATCAAATGTATGATGAATCACAATGTTTTGTTTCTTTACATCAAGGAGACAAATAGGACAACTAAAGCAGTACATTGTACTCAAAAAATAAATATTCATGTTGTCTATCATAGCACATCTATGGTCAATTCAAATTTGCCAAGACAGATTTAATTTCTTCCACCATCTTTTCCCTTTGAACTGTTCTCTGTAAAAGAAAAAACAAATATTTTTTAACAGCTATTACAGCTGAGAAGCACAGACACAAGCTGCAATATGGATTTCTACAGAATTAAGAAAATATGGACTCAAAATTTTGAATGGCATAAATGCATTATATAAATGAGACACTTAAGAGTTTATATGAAAGATTCTAAGCATCAATACAGCTATATAAAACAACTCTACATGTGGTAGCTAAACACAGTTTCGTATAAAATCCAGGGGGTTTTTCTCTGGGGAAAAGCATGATGGGTAGGGATTTTCCTGCTATTTTTATGCGGTATACATGAAAATCAAATTTTTAAACTCTCAGTTGCATAATATAGTGAATTATCTTTCGAATACATGAAAAAAGTATGTAGAAAAATTTTAAAAATTAATTTTGTGAGACTCTAAAATAAAGGGCGGTAACTCCAAAAACATCCCGATTTTACACATGCAGAATTTCATGAATTTTTTAGCGGGTAACATAGCTCTTTAAAAAGCTGGCGAATGTACCCTGAAAATACTATGAAATGATGCCTAAGGACTTGTTCTTGAAAATGTACAGAAATAAAACTGGCTGGTTTGGTTGCATTCTGCTTTTAGGGGGAGCCTAAAATGCATGGGTGTACTGCATTTAGAGGCATCCTTTTGTCCATTTTCCGCATGTTTTGAGTGCCAAATAAATTCTAGCATTAAGTTACATGTGCATTATTTTTCAATATTTACAAATTCACGATTTTATCTTTCTATTGATGTATAAATATATATGTAACATATTTTAACAATTTATTTTTATAGGGGTCACTTTTGCTTGCCCCTCATCTGAAAACGTCCTTATAACGTTACATATAAAACTGTGTTTTGCACCCTGTACAAGGTATTTTGGATCACACACCTCCTCTCGGGATCCTACTATCCTTAGTGTGACAACTCCCATCTCAATTTCAGAACCCCCAATGATGATTGCAATGGGAATGGAGTTGGTCTCACAATACTGGAACTGATCCAAAGCCTTTGGATTCCTCTTGTAGGACTGTTCAGTCTGTAAATAACAAAAGATAAATAAACCATCTTCTTGCTCTCACATTTTAGAGCAACTGATATTTTTAAACACTAAAATTAGAAATAACTTCTGCTAACCTTTATGTCTGCATCCCATAATTCTTTACAAATCTTCATCCTCTCCTCCACCAGATTTTTCTGGGCAGAGACGACATAAACTTCAGTTTCTGTTGTCCTTGTCTTCGTGTTTGAAGCCTGTAAATTAAATGATCAACTCATTCAAATGAATTTATAATTGAATAAACATAAGTACTATCAACTCTACTTCTTATATAAAGTTCATCGACAGCATTTGTTTTGCTGGGACACAATTAATAACGGCAAAATTTTTTCATTAAGGCTGATACATGTACTGTAGTAAAATGCTGATACATGTACATGTATTGAAGTAAAATGCCTACCAGGGCTCGAGATTCCATGATGGCAAAGACCCTTTCCACTCCGATGCTCACGCCTACACATGGCACTTTCTTTCCTTTAGAATCGAACATGCCCACGAGCCCATCGTATCGCCCACCACCTGCCACACTGCCAACACTCACGCTCTCATCCCCATCAGCACCAGCCTTGGGATTGTGGGCAAAACCTGAAAAGTTGGGAGAATAAAAGGCATCATGCATAAATTACAAAGTACATGTACACAAAATAAAATCAGAACCATACATCTTCGTGCATAATAATACACATAGCAGTCTGAATTTTTATAAGCATTGATCAAAAATAATAATAACATGTTCGAATGAGTACTGATTTACAGTTATGAATAGTTTGTGACTATTTTAATTGCCCACCTTGCAAAATAGCTTCATATATGACACCTGTATAGTAGTCAAGTCCTCTGGCTAGACTCAAGTCAAAAACAACCTGCAGAAGATTATTAAATCAATCAAATGGAAGAGTAAAATCACTGGCTCCTTTTTAACTAAAAAACTATCTTTATTCAATGCATGCATGTACCTTGTCTGTTATTCCATATAATTCAAGATATTTAAATAGGACTCGTAAATCTTCCAATCCCTCCACGGCAGATTTCTGAGCTTTCATGGCCTCGTCTTCTAAAAGTTTGTCAATCAGCTCAGTTCTACCTAAAGTCAGCAAGTGGACACATTTTAGATCATTGATGATATGAAATAATTTCTTAGTCTCACTTTTGGATATTACTTATAATCTATCAATTTCACTGTATGTTGAAGCAAAAAAAATGATTTTCTTTAGCATAGGAATCCCATATTCCCATTAAAACTTTTTCTGATCATTCTACAGGGTAATAGGGCATTTTTTTTTTACTTCAGAAAAATTTCTGTATTGCATTTAAACAAAGTAAATAAAAATAATACATTAATCGTACCTTTCAATTCTACATATTTTCCTATCTTATCTACAGCTATTGGGTCAATTCCCTTTTCCTGAATCATTTCTGCTCTGACATCATCCCAAAATGTCTGAAAAAAATGAATCTTATAATGTCTGTGACATAACACTAGAATTACATACATTATTTATAATATCTCATTTTCTTTTTTTTTTACCTGGTTATTAAATCAATGAACGTATTTCATCATAACTTTCCTTTATCACGCGTATCAATATCAATACCTTTTCTCATAGCCCACCTGCTTCTAGTGATTACCTTATCTAGCTTGTCCACAGCTGAACAGGCTCCCCTAAACTTGTCGTCTGGGACTCCGCAGGCCGCAAACATTCCGTCCAGGACCTTCCTGTGGTTTATCTATAGAACAACACAAGCAGTTACAAATACGTTATATTATTTTCATCTAGGGTAATTGCATCCTATTCAGCACTTTGTTTTATTGAATTCAAGCTGCCTTGAACTTTGATTTTCAAATCACTTATAATTTAAGTTTTGGGTCAATCTATCAAAGCAGGACTGCAAAACTACAAATGGTGATTTTTTTCATAACTACAAAATGAATTTTGTCAAAGTTTAACCTACCTTTATAATGTATTCCCCAAGGTCCAACTGGTTTAAGATTTCTGACACAAGTTTAACACACTCTGCATCAGGAATCATAGCATCGTATTGACCCGCAATGTCAAAATCCTGCCCAAATACAATATCAGTACACAATGTACACTCAAGCATTCTTTGGTGTCAGATTGGGTATCTCTAACAAATTACCAGGTACTATCATACATGCATATATCAAACATCATAGAAACTTGAATTTTAGTGTTGCATTAAAAAACGATCTCAGTACATGTACTACTTTTATTACATTTACAAAACATCTTTTAAAGTCTTTGACTTACACACTGATAAAATTCCCTGAATCTTCCTCTGGTCATGGCTGGGTTATCTCTCCTGTACACTTTGGCAATGTGATAACGTTTGACGTTTTGAATCTTATTCATTGCAAGATATCTCGCAAAAGGAACCTAATAGCATTAAGGAACTTTAACTTGAATATCCACTTGTCCATTGGGCAAGTTCTAAACAAATTTTACATGACCGAATGCAATTTTTACTTGTTACACCATAAAGTCATACTGTTATTAAATGGTGCCTATTTAAACTTGAATTACTTCATAAGGATACGGTTAAGTCATATCGCAGTGATAAGAGTTCTCCACCTTGATCCTTTAAGTCATAGATTAACTTGGAATCTTCTCCATATTTCCCTGTCAGGGTTTCCTGAAAGAATACAGTTCAAAGTACATGTACATGTTTTGAATGGATGTATGATAAGATGATAAAGCTGAACATGTACGAAGGGAATTCATTTAGTTCTCATTATTTTAAAAAGATGTTAATCTTTCTGGTTTCATATGGAGACAAGGTACTCTATAAATTTTAAACATTATAACTGCATGGGAACATGATAAATAAAATAATGAGTTCATGTAAATGCATTTCACACTATGTTCTTTACTTGAAAACTGGAATTGGAAGTAAACCTTGGTGTGTTGTACAATTTTTTATATACCTGTATGTAGTACATATTACATAATGTACACATAGTGCAGTCTAACATGGGTACACATCAATGAATACCTTGAGCTCAAAGACGGGGGTGTCGATGGTTTCTGCCCCGTGACGTTTGAAGCACTTGATGATTGTGTTGAACACCCCCTCCCTGATGGCCATTTGTTGTGGATTATAATCTCTCGTCCCCTGAAACAATTGTAACTTTATTGCATAACGATAGCTATAAAACTGATCATTTTTATAATTGTTAGCGTAAAACAATTGTAGAATACTACATTGTAATACCAAAATTATCATATCTCCACTTAATCTTAGGTTTCACGTTGATACTTTATTCCTTTATTTGACATGTTCAAATATTGGTACTCAGTTTACACTTCCTTAATCTATAAAATGAAGAAAAAAATTACATAAAAATCATAGCAATTTCTTTCTTACTTTGGGACATTTGAGGACAAATTTGGTCTTCTGAGAATCATCTCCTAGTTTGGCCTTCAGCTCCAGCAGCTTAGCTACTTCTTCACTGATCTATAAAACATAAAACAAATTACAAGACATGAAGCATTCTTTAACCATGCAGGCTTTTGTGCCCACCAACATCTTGCTACTTGCATCAAGACATTTCAGATGTCTATAGCCTTCACAACTTTGTTCTAACAGTTCCACAGATTTAATCACACAAGTACAAACAGAGTACTTCATACTTGGCCAAAACAGATCAATGGTGGTGTTCTTGTAATTTCCTGTAAGACTGACAAAGCCATTTTCATTTACCAGGTACTCTCAATTGTAGCCGACTACAGTACACAACATTGGCTTGAACGTACATGGATGCACTTGTGTAGTACATAAATGAAGTGTATTGATAAAACTTTCATGACATTGCATCATGTCTGGAGGTCTGAGGTTAACCTAGTGCCGACTGAGTTTCCATTTTATTTGCTGTGTATGATGCAACACATTTATAAATCAAAGTCAGCAGACACAGATTTACATGTACTGGTATCCATGTTCAAAATATTTTTCTCATTTTATATTGATAAAATGATTTTTTTTCATTATTCTCAAAAAAATTAAATCAACATAGAAAATATCATAAATGCTTCACAAGCACAATAGAAACATGTGGTTAAACAGGTTTTAACATCTGGAAATTTAAGGGGTTTTTTTCTGTACGACATTTATGTCTAATCTGGGAATTAAAATATCTTTCGACAATTTTGGATATCTTTAGTAAACTTGTAATCACAGTACATGTACCTGTTTTTTCCTTTCTTCAGCATCTGATGGCACAAGTTTAATTGTTTTGTGCAAATCCCCACACCCTTTCATTTTTTCTATTGCCTCTTTCTCAACACTTATAGAATCCATGCTGATGTTCATACAAAACTCTGCTCAGTCTTACAATCTTAGTATCCCCATAGATTATGTCCACGCACTTTTGGAAAAGACCTACACAGTGTTCCGATATTCAAAAGGATATTTCAGCCGATCTAGAATATCAGTTTTTTAGAACCGTACTCATATTTAAATCCACAAAACATAGGTAATTATCATTATTTTTCCACATTTAAGGAGTTGTGAGAAAATGCCATTTGTGGACGTTGAGGCCCAGTACTTCAGATAAGGTTAGATAAGGACTAGGTACCATTCATGGACTTAGGTCTTCCCATACACAATACATCCATGACACAGCCCTGTTCCACAATGAAAAAGTAAGTGAAGTTTTTCAAACCTCATTGCTTTTTTTTTTTAATTTTTAATATAATGGTACTCTAGGCCTAAGAGGGACCTATCAAATCCACCTTCTTTGCCCATACAGTGAAAAATGGCTCCAATATAGACCTTCTATGCCCAAACAGTGAAAAATGGCTCAATATAGTAATTATGTACTGTGCAATGTGATTTGCCATGTGCTCCCACAAACTTCTAATAAGCATGCACACATGCATTCCTTAGCTTGTGATAAAATCAAAGTCAAAGAAATTAAGAATATATGACAACATGGACAAAGTATTTGTATGTAACTCTATTCGTAAAATACATGTACCATTGTGATTGTATGTTGCAATTGAGAGTATAAAATGATAATTTAAACAAATTGAAGTCTGCTTTAGCTATCAAATGTTAAAAAAAAACCTTGAAACTGGCAAACATCTAACAATTTTTTTAATTCTCCTAATACTGATTTCCACAACCCAACAAAAATTTTAAAAATTCTTAGTAAAAGTACTTCGAAAAAGCTATGAATGGCATACACCTTACCTGGTCATTTGAATAGAAGCGGACAGCCAGACAACGAAGATGGCGAACCAAATATTGGTGATGAAATTTACAAAGTGGCAGAAGCATGGTGACAGGAACAACAGGAGGACAGAAATATGGAAAGGAGATAAAAATCCAGGTCAGCAAATCTGGTGAGTAAACAAGACACACCAGAGATCAGGTGGGTCCTAAGGTATACTGCAGAATACCCCTCCCCCTAAAAGATCTCCTACCCCCTAATAAACTCTACCCCTTCCATTTCAAGGCTGCATCAGAAATGTAAAAATTTGAATAATTATGGCCTAGGTATTGGGATCATTTAAAGAAGATTTTTTAAAAAGTATTTTATGTCCTGAGTAAGTAACGCTTAATCTCATTCACTCAATGTTTCTACGTCAAAAGATCTAACATTTTAAATACAAGTATGTATACAAAATATTCTTTGTAGAACAGGAAATTTTTCAGAACAAATGACAAGCTTTTATGGTTCCCACAAGGCTATGTTGAAATGGGTCTACTTTTTTACCATTTTTAAGGTAATAAGCAGACAAGCAAACAGTTTAATGGCTGTCCTTTATTTTGTACCAATACTTCAAGACAGATATTATTGCTCAACACCGAGTCCAGAGTAGTTTACCCCTAAACCTTTGACTTGGGAACCTCAAAATAAAAACCAAAAATCTACTTCCTAGGGGTTGCCTGTGTCCCTAGTCTGATGTCTGTCAAC
Organism: Magallana angulata; assembly: GCF_025612915.1. Classification (NCBI taxonomy): domain Eukaryota; kingdom Metazoa; phylum Mollusca; class Bivalvia; order Ostreida; family Ostreidae; genus Magallana; species Magallana angulata. Next base: position 30,750,759 of record NC_069117.1, on the reverse strand, counting down.
CAACTTATACAGATGGACCAGTGCAAAACAAAAGGTTTTTTTTTTCAAAAGGGGGCACACATATTTAATTTGAAGGTTGTCTTAATTTAAGCAACCAATTCTTTATAATTATCTGTAAAAATGCCACCAATTTGTGATGCGGACAACACTTCGTGCATATGCCATGTGGTTCTACAATATTTTAGTGGATTCATGTTAAGTTTTAATTTGGTTGTTAATATTACAGAAAATTAACAGAGGGCATCTTTTATTTAATTTGGTTTGATGGTAAACATTTTTTTTAAGCATGTGCAATGTACCACTACCATTAGCACTGAAACAATAATAATTTGCTCAAAGCAGCCTGGCATTTTAAAACAACCTACATGTAGGTATTCTTTCTACAGAAGTTATTAACAAAGTCAGTTGAGAAGCACTTCAAGCATGGTACTTAAACATTTCCTTAGTTGATATAATACATTTTGTAGAATCCTTAATGATGCAGACTTGCTAAGTGTACCGATTACTTCAAGTACCATTATAAATTAGACTTTATTTCCATCACAGTAAATCTGATCTATAATTGTTTGTTCTTTGACTCATGCATGGTAAAGATGTACAATGTATTAGTTTTTCAATAGGGGTAGATAAGTAACAGGTCAAAACTGGGCAATATATTGGGTGGCAATTCATCAGTTAACATACATTCATAAATAATTATCACAGATTGTTACAAATGAAATATCAAATCTTGATATATTGATTTATAATAACTATTCAAATCAATAATCTGATGTACATATATAGCTTTGTGAATTATGTACACTATTTTACATTAATTAGTTTATTCTGCAGTATACCTAAGTATTCCCACATTCCCTTCCTTAACTTTTTAAAAATTTCAAAAAATCTTTACATTATGTACTGTTTTGCATATCTCACAAATTAATATATGGTACCACAAGTACTGTAGTATTTAGTGATGGTGCATTAAATATGAACTCCTGATATAAAACAACAAACCAAGCATCCACAAGAAATCATAGAATTAAATTATACAACAAATGAAAAGAGTCTTTCTTTTTTCTTCATAAAATTCACCATATTGACGCTTTGTCTCATTCACTTGAGGCTTAAGTTAAGGTATTCAAAACAATTTTGAGCAGAGGAAATTCTAGCTAAAACATGTTTCACTGCAGATGGTTTGTTAGATGGCCAATCCACTTAATATACGGAGAAACTAAAACTCACCTTATCTTTTTCGGCTTTATCTGCTTTAAGTTTTCGAACAACTTCTCCTTGTATCTTAATTTGTTCTTGAATTGCAGACCGGTTTACATCATTTTCTTCCATGATGATCGGTGATGCAATGTGTTCCGGAAGTCAGGAAGTAAAAATTAAACTGAATGCCATATTTTTCCGAAAAGGGAACAGCAATGTTGGTAATGTCGGTTGTTGATAGTGAAGTTCCTTATCATTTGTCACCTACGCATTTTTTTTTTAAATTAAAATTGGTAATCTTAGGTATATTTCTGTGTATTGCAATAGAAAAACCCCGTTTCAATCATGTTAAAAAAGTGTATTCAATGTACATTAAAAAGTACCTTTTTAAAGGTACATGTACATTGAATACACTTTAAGTTTTAAAAATTCAATTGAAAAAGTACTTTTTTAATGTACATTGAATAAAATTCTTTAACATGATTGAAAGGGGGTTTTCAGTGAATTTACATAAATACACATAAGATTACAATTTTTTAATCATTTTTTACTTTGAGAACAAATAATTAGAAACTTCACTATCCAACAACTGAGTCCCTGTGATTAATGTTTACCTAATTATAAATGATTTTTGCCATGAAATCAAGATTAATTTCCAAGGAGGTTGATACACAACTTTTAAAGCTACAGATGATTAAATTTTACATGTTTTTTAGGGACGTAATTTCGTGTATTCCCATTCTGATAAAAGGAAATACGACTTTTAAACTCTAACTTATTAATTTGTGGAGGATGTTAATTCGTGGATGAGAGGGACCCACGAATTTCACGAAAAGTGAGCCACCACGAAATCCAATGATTTCACAATATTATTTTTTCTCTGTAAGCATTAAAGTGATTATTTGTACCGAATAAGCTAAACCACGTATTTTTTAAAAAAAGAAGATTCAATTTTCCATGAAAGACACTGCCTTCATACCAGTATGCAATTTGGTACACTGTATGCCATTGGGACAAAGAAGAAATAACTGGGATTATACTTTGATCAAATTTATTATTTGCATGTCATGTATATACATATATATACTACATTTGCCTAAGCTAAATAAATTTTATTAAGTTGTACAGAACTTAAATAATGCCTGTTTTCTATATCTGGAATGTTTTAATTGCATTTGTTACGTCTTGGTTTTCTGTAATATTTTTCATTAGACACCTCTCTCTCTCTCTCTCTCTCTCTCTCTCTCTCTCTCTCTCTCTCTCTTATGTTATTGGAGCAACTCTTGGCTTTGGAAAAAAAATTCTCAATTTGATAAAGAGTTATTTCTCTTTCAGGACTTATAGTTTCCAATGCAATATATGCCAAATTCTATACCGTAAATTAATTGATTGTATTGAGTAGTAACAAGATTTCGACATCGGATTGTATTCACTGGCATCACACACAGTTTATACCGAGTTTGGTTTTAAACCCATTTGAACTTAAACCATATGGATTTAGTATTTTATCTTAAACAACATCGATCGAAACATCAACCAAGAAAAATCTTATATTAACGCATGACCAATAATGAAAACTGCCTCTTTTTCAGCATCAATATTTATCAGAAGTTTTATTTACATTTTGCCACGTCTTATCTCCCTATTGCACTTGTTTCAACTCGTGTGGCAAGATGCAAAGTTAAGCATGACTTCGGAAATAACTTTATTGATCTTAGTTATGATGATGTTAATTGGTACAAGACATTGAGATAACAGAAATAATTATAAAGAAATGTATTAAAATCTTCAAAACAAGATTAGAATGTCTTTCTAAGGCTTGAGTATTTCGACTAAAAAAAACCTCTCAGAGCTCTTAAAACAATAGCCCCCCAAACAATATTAGAGATCTATTAACTGTATCTTCACTTTGAATGTCACGTTCTTTTGATGTCTGTTTAGGTCAATGTATCTGACCGAGTCACAATTATCATTGCTTAATCCCCCAGTTTTCCGTAAAAGGTCTGCGTATGAGGAAACTGTGTCTTTATGCAATAAATCCTATTCTTTTCCGTGCTGCTGGAATCACTTCCTTAGGGGCCTTTGTACGACTGAGCTTCAGCTATGCAGGGTTATGCCAGAGACTTGGGGATTAATCATTTAATACCTGTTAATGCAATTTTATGGAGTAGGTCTCCCATAAACACACTGAAACTGCACCAGTCCTGCCCTAGCAACTTTACACAAGTTGAACGAAGTTAATGATTTTTCTGTTTAATTTGGACAGTTCTGAACGAACTTCGGGGTGGCCCAACACATCTAATAACTTTAATTTTCTTCACCTCTGAAGGATTGCCTTTATCCTACGTGTACAAATTGCTCAAATCATCTCATTGTTTGTAACTTGAAACGTGAAATGATACAATAGCTCGAGATCGGATTAATGTATTGGGAAGATCCACTTGTCGCTTTTTTGCCCCAACATGATGCGCACCTGTTCGCCGAATGTAATTCTTCGTGGGAGATTGATGTATAATCAAGGACAATTAAAAGATCAAAACTTCTATTTCATCTGGCAAACAAGGGGAGAAAAATCTCCTCTGCCGAAATTCCAATCAGTCGTCACTGGAATTTCTGGGATGTCTTCCAATATAACACCAGTCTGTCTCATGCAAAAGTATAGATACAATAAGTTCAATAGGATATTTATGCATGCGATTATGAACGACAAAGTAACAAAAAACTTTATACCAAATCCAAAACTGCACGTCCCCCTAAAATTAAAGCAAACAAAAAAAGGTATTTAAACAAAAGCAAATATAAAAAAAAAAAAAAAAAAAAAAAAAAAACAACCCCAAAAAAACAAAAAAACGAATAAAAGGCGACACACAAAAAGAAAAACTGATGAATATACAAATCTAACAACAATCTCACAAAACACAGTTCATCGGTAAATAATATAAATTGCATAACCACGTAAAGATGATGCATCTTAAACCAATTTTAAACTACAATTCAAAAACCATTATATTGCAGAAAAAAGTTATGACAATGAAACGGTACATACGTTTAACAAATGAAGCAAGTTGTGTTCTGCGTTAAAAGACAATTTACTTTTTTTCTAAAGAATGAAATAATGCCTGCATGTTTCTTGTACATCTGATCTTCAAAGAAGACTTTGGCGATATATCCATAATATTTAAGCACATTTTCTACCGTTAAGAGATGTCTTGTTTTAAATGAAAAACGTAAATCACTCATCTGCTTTTTGTGTTCAAATTAAATTCAGACTTCTGACGGCTTTTCTGTCTTTTAAATCAAATATACTAATACTGGGTGCCAAATTGTAACAACTTGGGCGTATTATCCTATTAATATGTATGTACATGTATATACGTCTCTGGTAATACTTTTTTCAAAATTCAAAGTAGTACAATTTTAAATAGGCAATTCGTAACATTATATGGGATTTGAGGCCATTGTTTGGTTGACTGGTGCTTGATTGAAAAGCTTTGCGACATTTAATGGTTCATTACGGATGAAATTGAATGTTTACTTAGTGACACTGTCATAATGGCGTCAGAAGGTCTTTAGTCACGTGTCATCGAGATAATCAAGACACTATCAAACTAAAAAGCCCAGAAACTTGTTGCGACATAAGGCAGGTGATTCCATCAAATGGTAGCATGGACCAGGGTAAGGTGTTATAGAATTGAGAAAACCTAGGTCCGTTTGGAGGGAAAGAGGGATTTGATGCCATGTCGGGAAATTGCGTTTTCTCAATGTTGTTTAGAAGGACGTCATATACTTCTAGCAGAAGGCAGTATGGGGGTATTTACAAGTGAAAAGATAAAACTAGTCTGGCTGGGTGGTCTTATCAAACTAATTTCTGTACAACCATACAATTAGGCGATTGCGAAAAAGACCACGGTTTCATAACGCACATCAATGCATCCTGAGTCTAATAGAGAGACGAGACCTTTCAGTGGTAATCACTTGTGCCTCGTTCACGACAGGTTTTATTTTACAAGAAAACAAGACAAGAGTTAAAGAGTTAATAAGAACACTCATCGAGAACTTTGAAGTCGAGCCGCGTCGTTTCAACTCCAATTGAAACGATGAATTGCACTCTGCACCTTGAAAACGATGATACGACAAGAGCACTGGTTAGGTTTCGATCAGGAATAAATTTCTTTCATAAATAATGACATATGAAAAACCGATATTTTTCGAAAATGACGCACATTGGTCGGCCCAGACAAGAGGTTACTGGGTTTTTCAGGATTATCGTTTTTTTGTACCCACCGTATTTCTCTTGTTTACAAACGACTGCTGGTTTACATCTGAATATCGAAAGTGCATATTATACCTTTTTCTTCTAAAGATTCATAGTTTATTATATAGCGAATTATATACAACAAACTGAATTTTAAGTGCATCTGTACTTGTATTACTGGATAATATCGTAGTGGCGGATCCAAGCTAGATTCGTTGAAAAGGGGACCCGAAGCGGCCGGGGGTTTGAGGCCGCCTTGAGGCCCCCAGTGGGTCCAGGTGGGGGTCCGGGAGTCGAAGCCCCCGGAATCTCCCCAGGTTTTCAAGGTGTTTTCAGACACTTTGATGAGCTATTCTGGTTAGACTTGAGACATTACAGTAATAGAAAGATAAATAACATCAAAAACTGATTTGACATTCTTTTTCTAAAGACCTTATTTTGATCACAAAAGCCCCCCCCCCCCCCCGGCCCCCTCTAAATCCGCCAGTGTATTGAACAAACAAGTTATGTCCCATTAATATTACGACAGAGTAAGCATGCGGTGTAGTTTAAATGAGAGCAACTTCAAATTAAGGAGTCGTGTTATTCAAAAAATTACACATCAGATCTACCTAAAATTTAGAGAGGATACGATGTTTTAGCCATAAACTATTATCAAGTAAAGAAAAACTCCAAATATTTTAACTTTGATTTTCAGTTTTTCTTACAATGTTTATACAAAGCTCTTCTTCTAAAGGAGATAAATACAGTCTAAAAATAACCAAGACTATCAAGCCCTCTTAAATATTACCAAATACATATGTACTATTTATTACCAAGTAAACAAAAATAATAATAAGAATAAAACGCATGTACGCGTTTAAAAGTTTAAGCAATAAAAGAATATCTAAATAAGAAGTAGAAAAAATAGGTGAGATATCTATATCAATATTCAATATATTTAAGGAATAAGGAATCATTCTTTGGGTATTATGAGGTGATAATTTCGGTCGGGGCGTGATCAAATCCAATAAAGCCCACTTATATTTATATAATTTAATCCATTGTACGATTAAATATTTGAATATAATTATAAGCAAATCCCGCTGGTGCCCCCGTTATATACCCCATTTGCACTTATGGGATATATAGTACAAAATCGATACGTAGTGTTATCACAGGCAAAGGCACTGGGAAATGGAATGTATAGTTTTAATACTCAACAATTGCTTGTGTTTTAAACGTGAAAATAATATGCAACTTTTTTTAGTGACAAAGAAATCGTCTTCTTAGTATTGGTATAAATGAACTCTGCGAATAAAATTTCATCTTAATGATATGGTATAAAAGATCATGATTTGATAAACATAGCAAATTGATCAAACATTCATCTTTTTCTTGAAATATAAATTCATGATATAATTTAAAAATTTTCGACCATTTATCTTTTACCTGTACTGAAAATATCAAATTCCTTTTAATACTTTTGGAATTACCAAAATCGAGAAACGAATTGTATACAGTATATATTTTGGCCATAACAATTATATTTCACATACTAAAGAAAAAAAAATGTATGAATCTTTTTCAACTATTCCCATTACAACATTACAAGGCAGTTGTAAGAAGATGCATGGGCACTTTATGAACTGGCGAAAACTAACAGCCGGTGCGTTAGATTCCTTCCCCCAGTGTCTGCAAAACGGCCGACGTAACATATGGGCACAAAATGTCGTGATGTTACGATCAATTAAACAAAATACTACTAGCATAGTTTTTTGACATGATTAAGCCTGCCTGCTAACACATTCCTAAACTAAAACAGGACGGACAGATTCTGTAGTAGGAACAGAGGAGAAAAACATACAACACAGCAAGCAATACGCGGAATTCATTAGAGACTGGCATGTAGCACTTTCGACCTTGACACCTGTCTTGATTGTCATGCAATTAATTCACGGGCACCTGAACACAGATTAAAGAACAGCCATCTTCTGCAAAATGAAAATACAGAGAACATTAAATTGATTCCCAGATCAATTGGGGATCTGAAAAAACAGGTGCAGTAAAAAACAGGGGCGATTCTTTATTGAAGTTTTTGAAGAAAAAAATTGTTTAGAATGTGGCGAGTTGCATCCGTGGTTTCTGCCGTTTCGTACCTAATTTTTCCTGCCCCTTTAATGATCGAATGCCTTCCCTGCATTATGATGTATATTATGTATATTTTCTGAGGGTGGTCCACAATAAAATGAAAGGTGTGAAATGAATATACGTTTCTTATTTTGACATTTATACACTTTACGGTAATGCTCGAAGAAGACCTCTTAACAATTACAGTCACTGTAGGTCATTGCTGTAACACCTAACAAATTGTAGAGACAGTTATTTGCTCGCCACAAAGCTGCAGCGGTCACCTTGTGTACCCAACAGGTAAACAAGATAGCCAATCGTTTCAATTACAATTTGGACGCTACGGAAGCAGAATGGGTTCATGTAGTTGTAGGTTTTTTTGTTTTTGAATTGCATTTGTTTTTTGTTGTTTTGTGCTTCTATAATTAAGACATGAAATGTGAATTTTGTCTTTTATGCTTAAGTTTCTTTACCCCGAAGACAAAAAGCAATTAAGTAACTTGCATGCCCTACAAAATCCATGCGATAAAAGTAATGCATTACCTTGATGTAGCCTTTTTCTTTCACTGCAATAGGTTGATGTAAACAAACATCATAATTTCATTTAGTATTTTTAGAGGAAGGAACTGTTCCAACAAGATTCCCAGCATTGTTGGTATTAATCCTGGTTATAAGGCTATTGTCCAAAATAACCCGAAATTACTACTAAATGCGATACACATTAAATGTTTCAAGGTAATGTGTACTTTTCTGTTGCTAGGGTTACGATTGTAAGATAATCATATCAAAAAATAAATAGACTAAAACATTTATTTATATTGTACATTGATATACACATTTTAAATACAAATGAAGAGTCTTTGGGGATTCAAAAACGTCTTTATAATCACAGTATTTAAAGCAGTTTTACAATTCTTCGTCGGTGGCATTCGCAACAATACGATAAAGATATGGCAACATTGCGACACACTAGAACAGATCACAAACCATCAAATACTTTTTTTGGTTAAACATTTTCATACCCCTATAATGCTGCTTCCTTTTCACACATGAAAGAAGGATGCCAAGGTTGATCTACAATGACTCTACAGATGGGGGAAAACACCCTACAACTGTATCTTTTGATTCTTTTCACATACAGTGTTTATATCAATTTTATGAAAAGAATTGAATATAATGAGAATATAATGTGAGATGTCTAGGATGATGCCATTATATCTTGCTCATACCCGTCTATACCAATCAAAATTGCCGTTCAAGACGCTTTGCATGTAAAAGTAAGATGTCATGATGACAAGTTAGATTTTTATCAGTTCCGCTATTGTAATCATTTTATCAAGTTTTTTACATTATTTTACGCCTTCACATTTATAACAGGTTGTCTTTGGTTCCATCGATGCCTGAATCACACGGAAAATTATACGAAAGTTATAATTATATAATGATGTGTACACCTAAAAATGTGATAGACTTATTGAACTCTTTATTAAGTTTTTTATTTACTCCCTTTTGAAATATAAAATGAATACACAAAAAATAACAATTTTCTGGGGTCTGTACATGCATCCCCTTGGCATTTCTCTTCTTTTAAAAAGAAATCCTAATGTGATCATAAAAATTGTTGTAGAACTTGATTAACGATCCTGCTTTCTAACATACTAAGGGATTTACGTTACATTTAACTTTACATGGACAATCGAAGATGCTTTCTTTGGTAATTCAGACTGGCTATAAAGGAAGCGATCATTAATCACACCCCTTTAAGCAGCCAAAAAGAGTTTTATTGTTTGTTTATATATCACATTTGCGAGTTATAGGAATTCTCATATAACTAAATGCATGGAATTCAAAGACTCCAAGAACAGGAATTCGTTGTGTGTAATTTGCTGGTGCTACGCCTGATCCTAAACAAATTATAATGGAGTAATTGACATGAATCGGAACTTTGCAGTCAGATAGGATTAAAGTACACATATATTACACAGGGATATATCCTTGAATTCCTAGCTAGATAACGCGCAAATTAATGCGCATACCTTATTCCCTGCCCATCAAGATTGAGAAATTATTCAAATGTCGTAATAGCAGCATTTGCAACCTGCCACCTGTGTAATTCAAGTCGAACTAAATGAAGATCCTTAACTTTTTGTTTGATAAAATATACTAGAGGTAAAAATTCCTACGTCGGGCCATGCAATTTGTTCCCTGGAGCAATACATCATAATGTATCAACCATGCACTCCATATCGTTGAATTGAAACAATTGGTGTTAATTATAAACACTTGATTCTGACAAGGGTTTCGCACATTTTCATAAAGATAGTGAAATTAATAAAAAAAAAATCAAATAGTATAGAAAATACAATTGTCTTCGTCAGGTGTAATAAATTTCATTTTGTTCGGTGTGAATTTCAAGTCCTGTTCTCAAAGAGTGCTTGGGAATCTCGCCATTGAGGATGAAACAAGACATCTATACGATTTTCTACACTCCATCCAGTAATACCAATCGACAACGCTGCTCAGTGCAAATGTACCTGACCTTGACAGGAGCATCTTCCGACACATCGAACATGTATAGAAAAGTCCCGGAACAAGATTTGGCTCACTGTTGGATACATTATCTATACTGCGAACAAGTGCGGCATGCCCGTTATCTTGCAAAAATCAGCTTCATTCATCTTTGCTGACGTTATTTATTTGAATATAGTTCCTCATTCCTATCCCCCATTCATAAGTAGATTTTTATGTTACAAAATAACGGTATCGTATCGCGTTTGGAGAGGGAATGAAAGTTGTGCGAGGGAGGGCAGGCGTGGGCACAATCTGTGGCAACTGTAAACCTGTACTCAATGAAAATAACGCTTCTATCTAGGTTTTTTTTCGTAAATAGCTCTTTCTTCTTCTTCTCTTTCTTCTTCTTCTTCTTCTTCAAATAAGAATATGGTTTCCCTCCAGTTTTTTGTAAATAGCTCTATAATTTTCTACGCATTTTCAAGATATTTATATCGCTTTAATGAGATAATCTCTTATTTCGAGATCTTATCCTTGAAAATTGTCTCGCATTAACGAAATAATATCCACTATCCCAATATTCACTGAAAATTGGGCAGACGATTTCATTTTAACGGAATAAAAATAAAAAAATTATCATGTTTTGTTGCTTAGTGGGTGTCCTGAATTTTTAAAAGAAACAATCTAAGAAAAATAGAAAATAATAGTAAAATATTGAAACACAATAGAACGATTTCAACAAAAACATAAAGCTAAGGTTGTTACGTAATTCACAAACCACAATAACTATTTCCCAATTAATGCTACTTAGAATTGAAAAGAAAGAAATAAGGATCAGGTTCCAAATATACCGAGTTCTTAATTTTTCAATAATTCAATACTTTATCTTTAATTAAAAGGCATCACTTTTCCCACACTTTGATACATAACGATTATTTAAACAAAACATATTTGCAAACATGTGTGCCACATTGCACAATTAATTGAAATGCATGACAAATTGAAATCAAGACGCTCAAAAATTATGAATTTCTTGTGGCATTACAAACAGATGCATCTAAAACCTGTTAATCTGATAATCTGTTTAACTAAAAGTATTAATCCAAATTGCAAGCTACATGTAATAAAAAATAATTTAGGAAAAACAAAGATGTCAGAAATGGCATTGAATGTACTTTTAGTCAATTGTTTTGTGTTTGCAATTTTAAAAAGTTTCATAATTTCCCAAAAAAAATGTTAATCAACATTATGAGAAAATGCGATCTTTCTTTTTCTCAACCTTTTAGACAAATCAGTGTAAAAACAACACCAGAATTGAAACATCTGTTTTGAAATATCATAGAGTATTTGAGTAAATTATGTACATTATAGCAAATATAAGTACATGTCCATTGCTAAAGGGATATGTTTTCCTAACCTTTTCAGTACCGATTAGACCCAACCAAACACCAGAGAAAACCCAAACTAAACCCCGGGTTTACTTTTGGGGTTTACTTGCGGTATACTCTGAGTCTACTTTTTGAAACTTTGGGTCCACTCGGGGTTTACTTTGGCTTTACTCGGGGTTTCTTTGGGTTTACTCGTGTCAGGAATTGCTATTAATGTCAACTGTACGCACTGAAGTGTGATGCAGACCCATATTGCCTGTAATTCCTGCCCCTTGTATATTTCAAATGCACATGTAGTGTCTGCTTTCAAGGGTATACTCCTGATCGGGGTTTACACTCTGTGTCCACTCTGGGTTTTTTGTTACGAATTAACTTGCATTGAAACACCGTCTCCAGTTTGACAAGAATAGTATTTGGTAGGTATATATCTTATTCATTATTCATTTTACAAAGGGCATCATCCATTTGAAGCATTTAGTGGCACTGATCATATAATGTAAACCTGAGCAAAAAGATGCTGCAGCCTCTATCCCCTTTTACATGATATATGCTGATCTTTATGTTCACCAAGTAGAAATTGAATGAAAATGACATTCAAATCAATTTACGTTGTGTTTCCGGCATTTGCACGAATCGTATGTAAATGGTACTAAACCGATTTTGCATGTTCCATAGTTGTTCCTAGCATATATATGTAATAGCAATCATATTTTCCTCCATTTAATGGTATGATTCCAATCTAAATGTCTTGAGACTAATCGACGCAAAACATTCCAACTATTTACCCAAAAGTTCAGCAAAGATCTTACTGACACGGCTCTTTGATAACACTATATGCGCTCCAAGACCGTTAATTACGTAGAATCAATAATATTAAACCTGCTTTTCAAATATTGCTTTGAACTTTCCGCGATAAAATTGTTGTGGCGATATTCATAAAACACACTGATTAAATGGAATCAGTTCTATTGTAAATTGTTATGATATATAACACCTAATGTCTCGCATTTTACTTAATATCTCTACACTCTGTGAAGATAATTATTAGGAATTCGCGACAAACAAAAGGCAATTTATGAACAACATTCCAAAAAAATTGTCGTTTACACCCTGTAACCTCTGTCAATATCACCTCTACGACAAAATCAAGTGTTACATCAAAAGCATTATAGTTAATCTAGAACGGTGTCAAACTGTTGCATATTTGTATTCGACCTTGGACCCTGACCTTCATTTTCTTGACCTAATTTTTCATAATTGACATAATTCTTTTAGCAGGAAGACCAATCAAGTTCTCATATCATTAATAGTTAACTATTACTATTGATTGTTAACTACCAGAACCTCATAAAAAATGTCGAATGCATGTCGGTTTGGAGACTCATTTCCCTGTTTTCGCAATCAACGAATATTACAAATAATTGTTTAAAGTCTCGAAACAAATTCTTCTGCTGATAAATTGATGCTGTTTCGATTTCAAATAAAAGAGTAACAAACGTTTCATAACACTCCTACACGTGTAAAGGAGGAAATAACTTAAGAACGTCATATCCGGATGTTTAGGATTCTGTTTATAGTCCAAGTTTCGTCTTAAAAGCCCCTGATCAAACACATTACATTTTATGAGGTGTGTGTTTGTGAACCACGGTTTTTAAAGCTACGTCGCCTTTAATGATGACACAACAAATAGCTTTAAGTCGGTGACGTCAAAGGACACCGACTTTTGTCTATGGCAAAAGGTTCAACATAAAGAGAAATCGATGAGGACTGAGACTTTTTGGCGAATTTAAAAAGTCGGCAAAAAAGATTTCCTCAATAAATAAGATAGATAAAACCTTATTAAACTATTATTCATTGGTTAACACCTCATATCTCTTTTTGATGATAAATGCATATCCGCCTGGTAGTTACCTTCCGTCCTGTTTATAATGACGTAACAAAGATTGCAGTGTTTCGTCGAACATCCTTCTTGATACCGGGCTCTCCTAGGTATTTTGCATTAATACCTGTCTTGCAAAATGACTCTGCAATGATTTGTACAAGTTAAATACATTTAATATATGATTGAAGACAAACATTCATGATATCGTATTACGTTCTAATTAGTTGATGTATTAATTCTTAAAATTTAAAAATTGTGACATTAATAAGTCTAAGCCTGGTTGTGGTACATGGTAAACTCTGACTTTTCATCAACGAACAAAGATTTAAAATGTACCGTGGCCAATTTTTAGACCATAATTATGTATACGTATTGTTTCATGACGTCAGAACATTTATAATTGCAAAGGAACGCCAATATAATTATTATCGACCATGTCGCTCCTACCACCAAAAATACCCAACATATCAACCAATTTCAATTTTTTTATACAAAAGACAAACGGGAAATATGGAACCTTTTTTCTATCAACACAATAATTAACATCAAATCTTTCGTTGAAATGTCCATCCAAAACTTCAGAGGCATGCTAATTTAAATCTTGATGCATTTTAATTTTCTGCAAACAAGCTCATGATAAATTTGATTATGCAAAGTAAGTACAAGATAAAGTCGATATACTGTCAAGATCATGATGTATATATTAAACAAAAAATCCAACAGGCAAATGACATTGATCCTAAAGGGAGTTATTAGCTTATAACGAGAGTACAAGGAAATCCCGGAGTAATCTTTTGCCGAAATGCCACACTGATCCATGTCAACGTTAGCGGCGTATCATTTTACCCCGTCCTTGTTCCAAAACGAAGGTAACAAAAAATAATCATTACAGATATCAGTTGGGGGACAACGTTAGTTTTTAATTTCCAATTTTGACTGGCCGATGCAGGGGACTATGTATACACGGCCCCCGTGTAGAGCGGGGAGGCGTCAGGTGACACTTGCTTTGACATAGCTGCAACAAGTGTCCGTTATAACTTTGCCTGACCACCAGCGTCAGTGAGAGGTGGTTATATTATCTGCCAGATTAAGACTTGTCACTCTGTTTTATGAGACTCTACTTTCATTTTGACGTCGGTCCTGGATGCTCAATGTAATTACTGTCACATGTCACATGGCGATCAGGTTTAGTTTCCTTCGATTTGAAAACAACCCCTTAACAACAATTTAACGATTGATGATTGATCTTAAAACTTTATAGCAACTCGTACTTAAATGAATATGTTATTATAAATAATATTTAAACTACAAGATTACTCGAAGCGACTTGTAATGAGAATTTAAGGTACGCCATAAAATGTATAATTATCATAGTAAACCCCATGACGTAACCAATTGCACATATTCAGATTTTAGAAGGGGGGCTTTGCTTGTATTGTATTTTTATTGAGAGCTATTGGGAGGGTGTTGACGAGGGTTGGCGTTTGTTTTCAATAGCTATATGAGAAAAGATTGCACTTGAACCATAAGTACATGTATCATGTTTGTTGGTGGCGACGTTTATCACTCAGCATAATCAGTGTTTCTTTAATTGCGAAAACGACCCTGTCGACACCAACGTCTTTCTTATTCTAACATGCACGAAAGCAACAAAGAACATCAGATTTTTCTCTCAAGTATACACAAACTTGTATATTTTTACCTACTAAGCCTTCACGGTATTTACGATACTTTCAATATTAAGCCACGTTTTGATATATATCTCAACAGTATCAAATTGGACACCTTCGAAGAGGAAAAGATAGATGGTCATTGTTGTAAAATGCAGGTGCTTTGATTGGTGACAGAGATAAATGTCGGGGAGGAAGCAGAACAGGTATCCTGCCGAGGGTCAGATTTCTATCCGATTTGAGAAGTTCATCAAATAAATTAGATAAATTAATCTGCAGGCGACAATGTGTACCCGACACAGCATTGTGCATTGTACAGTTGGGCCAAACAGGCAAAGAGCAAAAAATCAAATGGGCCTTTGCATTGTCATCCCAGAAAATATACATACGAACAACATAATAGCAACGTATTTCGAACGGAAGCAAACATCCGTAGTCTACTATAACTCAAATTAAGTTCTTGGCTGTTGGGACACATTTCGGATTTTTTTTTTTTTAATATAAAAATAGTTTTGTATAATGACCTAAAAGTGCGTATATAAAGTGTACATTGTTAACGATTCCAATTCTATAAAAACATCATTTTTGTTAATGACATACATGCGTCTTGCAATATACATCAAAATAAAGTATAACGAAATAAATAAGACTGAACTAAAA